>NW_022045130.1:0-137540 GCF_900880675.1 Sparus aurata | reverse complement strand
TTTGTTGGATTTGAATCTGGTCCGTCAAACTAAACAGCTGTGAGAAAAGTCTTTCTCTGTCTGAGCCGGTTGGCTGAAGATGTTTGGAAGTCTGAGAGCCGGATGAAAACTGAAACACTTTCAGAGATCACAAACTAAACTGTCCTGATGAAGTTTTTAAACAAGTGCTGAAGAGATTTGAGCTCATGTTTGATGCTTCTGAACGTTGATGTTCAGAGCAAAGAGTCCAAAACTTGTACAAATTGTTCCTTTTGTTTAAATCTGACTGTTTGTGAAACGATCAGCTGACGAGTTTATAATCAGACTGAAAGATGTCGCACAGCATCACTGAAATGTTTCTCCTCTATAAAGTAGCTCAATATAAGAAATCAAATATTTACAATATTAATGAGGTAATAAGACAATTTTTCCAACAGAACACTGTTTGAAGCCAGAGAGGTGGCAGGGTCCGCCACATATAAACACAGTGAAACAGTATAAAGTTTGTTTTTAGTTTGTTGATCAGCTGATGAAGATCTTTGTCTGCTCGTTGTTGTTTCTTCCTAAACTACAGACTGCTCCTTTAAACTTTCTTTCCTGGCATCAGAAATCGAGTGAAGAACAAAAACTTTGACTTGATTTTAGAAAATATCTGAAACAAGTATTATTCTGTCTGATTGCAGCACAGCGAGCACAACTTAAACTCCTCTTCTTATTTCATTATTCTGACTTGTTTCAGGATAAAACACGTTTTTAAAAACAGATTTTTAATATTCTTAAAGCTTAAACATGTTTTCTTTTAGAGAAGGAACAAATAAATAATAAAACAAAACAGAATGAGTGTAAAAGTTTGCTGAGACATGAATTGATGGTGAAATGAAAGCAGGTGGCAGCACAGAATCAGTGGGACTCAGAGATCTTCTGTCCTGACGACTCTCATCAATCTGTATGTGACTCATTTGTTTAACACTCACATTCAATCATTCATTTTCTCTTCATTTCTTTCGTTAAACGCTTTAAGTTCTCACCAAATCTGTTCAATGCTTCAACATGTGTGTGAATCAATAAGTCATGTAGTGATTATGGGTCGTTCCAACCAGCCAACTCACCCACAATCCAGAACTTTTCCCGCTTCTCCAGAACACTTCATGTAGAAACTTAAATGAACTGAATGTGATCGTGCAGCTGAACTCCAAATACTTTTTAACTTGTGGATTTTTCAACTTTGACTCTCTAAACTCAATTTCAGGATTTTGGTGAATTTGAGACAAAACAACTATTTGGATTTTACAAGTTGTCATGAATTGAACAAAAGTTTCAACACAAATGTCTTTAAAAAGAATGTGTGACATGAGCTGGCAGGTCCTGGGTCAGTCGGTGTGGAGCGACCCGTATCTACAGAACATCTAAATATCTTATTTTACTCTGTCCTTTACTGATGTTCTGAAAATAACACGTGTCATACTTTCCATACGACTTCAGTTTTTATATTTCAACACTTTCACCTGAAAAACATTCAGGACGTAAAATCAAACGTCTCTGAAGCTTTATTTAACAAGATGTGTGTCACTCACATGTTGATGTTTCTGGTTGTTTTATGTGTTTTTATAATGATGAGAAGAAAAAAAACCTGTGATCGTGTTCATAACTCATCTGATGGTTTCCATGGTGACATAATAAACAGATGGATGTAAAAACAGGTTGTTTATCAGGATGTTTTATTACAAAAACTGAATATTAACAGCTGATTAGAATACAAAACAACAACAAGTCTGTATTATTATGTATATATTCATTAAACTGTCTCATTTGCTGATGTGGTTTTTCTACTGTTAACTTCATGTTATTTATTGTTTTAAGTGTTTTTACCGTTCTGACAACAGATGTGACACGTTTAACCAGAGTTTTCACTTTTACTTTGAAAATACTCAGGATGAAGAATGAAAGAGGTGGAAACTTTTAGAAACAGGTGAGCATCATCAAAGAGATCATATGATCTTTGATGATGCTCATGTTACTAAAAGGTTTCCACTTTTCCCAGAGATGATAAAGAGCTCTGTGAGGAGCTGTTGTCTGTAACACCACTGAGACACATCGAGAGGAGAGGACATATATGCAGCAATAAAGGAGATGTTGAGACAGAGAGGTGTCGATCTGAACCAGGTGGTCTCATCACCACAGATGGAGCCCCTGCCATGGTGGGAAGAGAGAAGACGACCCTGATCTCAGAGCTCACCACGTCTCATCCATCACACTGTTCTGTGCGCTGAAGTCATGAACAAGAGCAGCTCAAGAGTCAGACAGCAACACAGATTTCACTGTTTCTGCAAGATGAGCACAACATGGAGACGGTTGCTGTGTCGGCTGACATCACATCACACCTTCATGAGCTCAAGTTAAAGCTGCAGGACCGGAAACATTCAGTGGTTCATTGGATGAAAGCTGTCAGATGTTTCCACAGGAAGCTGCACATTCTCACAGCAGATGTTGAAGGAGAGTGAACACACTTCCCAAAGCTGCAGAACACACTCAGTCTGAGAGAGATGTTCCTCCCTGTGTTGACTTCATACACAAGCTGAGTGGAAACTTCAGTAAAAGCTTTGACAGCTTCAGCCTCGGGCAGCAGCTCCTCCTGCTGACCCACAATCCTCTCCTCATCACAGAACTTTACAAAGGAGGTGACACAGACGTTGAGGTGGGCTCATGTGGGATCTCTGCAGCTGGAGCTCATTGATCTGTGAGGAAGTGATGCATGAAGAGCATTTAGAGGCCACTGACCTGCTGCTTTCTGGCTGCTGCACACTGTTTTCATGGTCTAACCAAAGCAGCACTGCACACCTGGACCACGTTTGGACCCACAGACGGCTGTGAGTCGGCTTTTTCCACCGTCAACAATATGAAGAACGAGTCTGGTTCCAGGCTCACAGGTGAACACCTACAGATCTGCATGAGAACGGCACCGACTCCATTCAGCCAAGATTGAAATCAGTGGCAGGACCATCACATGCCCATTCCTCTCAGGAAGACAAGTCAAAGAAAAGAAGCAGATATTCAAAGAGAAAAGGCTGTTTGCACTTTTTATTGACTGTTTCTGAATATGTTGACGTGTTTTCACTTGAAATGTCTAATTGAAGTGTAAAAAAGGTTATTCTGAGCTCTGTTTGCACTTTTTATTGCTTTTATACTGAGGCTTCTGTTTTCTTTAACTTGAAATAAAGGCCTTAAATTCATTCGCCTGGGACGACTTTATTTCTGGTAAAATATCTGGTTATGACTGTACAAGTGTTGAACACTGAATGTGGGGAAGACTGTAAGACACAAGCTGGACTTTGTGAGGTTCAGACCTTTTACTGGGAGGAAATTTTAGTAACTTTAAAACTTTGATTGATTGATTGAATCAGAATTGAGGTTGGAACTGGATTTGTTCAAAGAGAATCAACTCCCCCACAGAAATGGTACATTCCGGGGCGGGGCCACTGCAGTGCACCTGATCAGCCACCTGTAGCCTATAAAGCTGAGCTGCTGCCACACAGACGGTCTTTTGTTCTTCAGTGTGGCGTGTGTAGTGATGTGTCTTCTGTGTCGAGTAGTCCAGGAAGATATTTGTGAAGCGCGTATCGAGGTTTGTTCGAAGCCTCACGAGCCGGCTACCACGTGACTGATTCAGGAACTGTTTTGTGGTTTTGGCGTTCAATTCTAAATTTAAGGGGCAACAAAATGCAATGGAGGTCCCCCGTTACCTCACATTTGTGTAGTTTATGTTTTTTCTTTGCGATCTATTCGTGTCGGCATTTAACTTTATGATGGAACCTGCAAGAAAGAAAAGATTTTCCCTGTCTGGGAACAATTTGAGCTGATCTCCCATAATAATGTATACACAGTAATGACTAAATGTGGCAACACAGCATATCCCTTGTTCTGATTTCTTTCTTCTCATGTCTGGTATTTTAAAAGGTGAAGTGTCTGTGTTCCAAAGAACTTGGATACAACAACACCTCCTCTATGCTGAGGCATTATGGGGCCTTACATGGGAACAAGGAGACCAACCAAGGTGGACCAAGCTCAGGTAAGCATTTTAGGATGCAATGATAAGACAGCATACAAACATACAACTACAACAATTATATTTTAAATGTGACTAATTGGCAACTGTAATTGAATACTGCATTTTTTGTCATCAGGAGGAAGACTGATGTGGATGAGGCATGGTCACCATGGTTACTGAGGATTCCCAGCCCTTCACTAATGTGGAAGACAAATGGTTTGGAAATCTTTGAACTGCTTGCCTCAGAAACTTGACATTTTTAAGTTTCCATCAGTATGAAAGTAATCTGGTGACAGTAGCGTGTATATCCACAGGCACACTGCAAACAGGAAGTTCTGATAACTAATTCAGCAAAGTTTAATTGAGCTCCTGAGATGTTCTGTGGACTACGACACTTCACCTGACTCTCCATCAGCACAGAGTTGAAAAGACGAGGACTGAATTCCTATTTAGTTGAATTTACCCTTTAATATCTGACAGCAGCTCTGGGTAGATACAGATGAGGATCATTTTAAACTCAGAAAAATAAGAACATGAACAAAAAGGAGAAAAATTAAAGCTTTCAACCCCCCTGATGATAATTCATGGAGCACTTTCCGAATCAAATCACACATAAAAAGAAAATATAAACGAGTAAAGTGACAGAAAACAGTGAAACAGGTCAAAGACATTTATTAAAGTGTGTTTTTGTGGGGGGCGCTAGTGAGCAGCGCATGGAGTAGACGTGCTTTCAGGGGCTCTTCCCTGCCAATATGTAAAATTATTATTCTGACAGTCTCGTACATAATTCTATCAGCCTCGGGAACAACTGTACACAGTAGTGGCCTAACCAGTTAAGTTTATGCAACGACATGCCGAGGAAGTCGTCAAAAAACGTCGAGTGGCCTCCACCATCCTCTGCTTCGTCTAGCGCTAATGCTAACAATGCTAGCGCTAATGCTAACAATGCTAGCGCTAGCCAGCCAGTTCATGACTCCGGCGACAGCCACACGGAGCTGTTGCCGTCAATATGGGAGAAAGTTTCCGACAAGATCCTGGGACACATGAACGGCAGGTTTGATAAACTAGAGCAAACACTTCAAGTAGTGCAGAGCTCTCAAAGGGAACTATTGGAGAAGGTTGAAACAGTGGAAGAACGAGTGCTGGACCATGAGAGCCGCATAACCTGCTTGGAGAAGGCAGTCTCTGGCCTGAAGGATGAAAACAACGCGCTCAGGCTAAAGGTGGAGGACCTCGAAGGCCGGTCGCGTCGCAACAATATCAAGATTATCGGCATTCCTGAACAGGAAGAGGGCGGTAAACCAACCGAATTCATCGAGGCATTAATCCCGAAGCTTTTTGGCAAAGACAGTTTTCAGTCACCGGTGGTTATCGACCGGGCGCACCGGACCCTGCGGCCGCCGCCCACAGCTGGAGCTAAGCCTCGCGCCATCATCGCCAGGGTCCACTTCTATCGGGAGAAGGAGCTCATACTTCGCCTCCGGAGGGAACGACAACTAGAGTACAAAGGCAACAAGGTGCTAATGTTCCCGGATTACACGCCTGAGGTGATGCGGCAGCGGCGTGAGTACACCGAGGCCCAGCGGATGCTACGGGAGCTAAAGGTGGAGCACAGCCTACTTTTCCCAGCGAGGCTCCGGATAAAGCACAAGGAGCGGTTCAAGGTCTTCAGAACACCGAGTGAGGCAATGACTTTTATCAACACTGCCTTAGGCTGCGTTCACACTGCAGTTACAAGTGACCTGAATCCGATTTTTTCGCTCATATGTGACCCATATCTGATTTGCTTTTGACAGTGTGAACAGCACAAGTCACATTGAATCTGATATATTCTAATCAGATTCAGGCCACATTTAAATGTGGTACTGAATCGGATACGTATCGGATTTTTTTGAATGCGACCGCAATCTGAACAGCCAGGTCGCATTTAATGCGACTTTGACGTCATTCTGACCCGCGCTGCACTGTTTTGTAAATGAATGACAAATAAAGTTGATTACTTCCTACATCAGAGACTGCCGTCCGCACACCGGCCGCACTCACACAACTCATTGCTTTTTATTGCTAATAGGCCTATGTCACTATCTTCATTTATTATGAAGTATATTTTCGCTTGCAGCAAACACATTTAATCGTTTGTCTGATCTTTTTACACGCACTATCTGTGGTGCTGGAATCCCCACTTCCAGCCGCACTCTCACAACTCTGAAATAAACTGTGGCCCATGGGTGCGATCTGCCGGGGAATATACCTATGTATTTTTGATTCAATAAACATGAAATTGATTGTGTATCCATCTCTTAAAGCCATAGACGGATGATCATGACCACGGGCCTACACACGCAAACTGTGCGCACGCAAAGGCGCCGAAAGGCAAGGGCGCAAAGGCTGTTACATAATTACATTGAATGTAATAATGTCCGCAAACGTAATAAACCTCAAACACCTAATAATACTGACCGTGCGTGCAAAATCCAACTGCTGACCCTCCGCTCCGCTGTCACACAACGGATCCCCGTCCGCGCTCCCTCTCTCTTGCCCGAAAAATAATTTCCATGAAGAAAACATCGCCTGACATTTAAATTTAAATACCCCTTGACAGTACAAATCTCAAGAAATCTGGATGTTTTGCTCATTTGTAAACACAGCACTTAGAATCTAAAGGTTTATTAATTCAATTCATTTCAAATTCGCTTTATTGGCATGAATGCCACAACAACAATATTGCTCCAAGCACCAAGAACCACGAAAAGTATACCTAGCACAGCAAATAATAATAATAACAATAATATAACAATAACAATAAATAATAATAATATAAAAATAATAATAATAATGGTAACTTTGAACATTATCACAATTAAGTTATCAATCTGCGATATAAACAAAATGCAAACATTACAGACTTCTAACCATTTTTCTAAAAGTGTCTGTTTTTTAATTGAGAATAGTTTTTATATAAATTACACAAAAGGAAAAGAAAATGTGATTTGTTTTACCTATTTCAGCCATAAGCGGTCATATTGACCGCACATAATTTCGCGGGATATCATTCATTGTCTCTCTTGTCTCTAACTTTGTTAGCGGTCTCCAGCTGTGCGACTGTAACACAACTTTATATGAGGAAGGACTAACACTAATACCCTTATTGATTGTTATTTCTTACACTTACAGAACTGTTTACGACTCGAAACAATGTTATTATATATGACGTTTCTGACCAAATTTCGCGGCTTCAAATGCATCAAATTCCCACATCCAGTTACGCAGGCAGCTGTCCAGGGTGCTGAACCAGGTGACAGACAAAGGCTGCACTCTGCATTCTGATGTTTGCTGGGCAGATCTGTCCCCCTTGCTTTCTCATCCACTCTGTTGTGGGAGATCTCCCACAGAGCAAAAGAAATACACATTTTTTCTCTCTCGGCTGAACTCTGGCTTGAGCCCACTTCACCCAGGCGCGAGCCTGCAGCCCCGCTCCTGCTGACAACAGACCGGGGGAGAAAACAGACATTCCTTTGCTCAGAACCCATATCAGGCTGTGTCTGAATATGTCCGAAGATCGGTATAACGCATTGGAGCAATTTTCATACAATTTGGGATATTTAGCATGATAAAGTAATTTCAATTCAACATAGCCATTTGTCCAGCTGAAGCATAATGAGCGTTATGTCATTAATATGAAGTAGGCTTGTTTTGCGGTTAATCAGCCACATGATCAGTTCGAACCCACAAAGGAAAAAAGGATAAATGCGCAGCCTCCGTTTCCTTTCTGAATGAGTCCGTTTGGAGTGTGGCGGGGTCTTTGAAAAAAGGGAAACACCGCCATTACGATGAATTTAAGTCTATGTTCGGAACAGCGGGGTTTCGGAAAGGCGGGTGTAACCCTTACCGGTTGCCGTTGCCATGTTCGCTTCCATAAACAGCTGTTCTAGTAAAGTAAAGGCCACTGAAGCAGATTTCTGTAACTTTTTTGCTAATTTAAATGTTCCCCAATTAGATAGTGCGGCGAGAGATGACTTAGATGCCCCATTTTCTGAAACTGACCTCTTGAATGCTATTCGAGCCTTCCCCTCTGGAAAAACATCCGGCCCAGATGGCTTTGGCTGTGAATTTTATAAACCATTTCGTGACAAAATAGTTCCACTCATGCAGAGAATGGTGAAAGATTCTATGAGAAATAAGACGCTCCCCAGTTCATTATATGAGGCAAATATCTCCTTGCTTTTGAAAGGGGGAAGGGAAGCGGTGGATCCTGCAAGTTACAGACCGGTTGCTCTCTTAAATTGTGATCTGAAAATAATAACTAAAGTTTTGGCTACAAAATTAGGTAGGCATATTTCCACAATTATACACCCTAATCAGACTGGATTTATCCCAGGTCGGTTTTTCTTTTAGTAACGTCCGTCTGCTTTTAAATACAATATATTCAGTACATGGGGAAAATACACAGGCTGCTATTTTATCTCTTGATGCCCAGAAGGCATTCGATCAGATCGAATGGCCTCACATGCTGAAGACTCTAAAGCAATTTGGATTTGGGGAAAGTTTTATTGAATGGGTGAAAATGATTTATCTTAAACCAGTATCCTCTATTCTCACTAATTCAGATAGGTCCCAACCCTTTGAGTTACAGCGGGGTGTAAGGCAGGGCGACCCTCTTTCTCCTCTTCTCTTTGATATTACCTTGGAACCACTTGCAATCGGTATAAGGGGTCACCCAGGTATTCATGGTGTAAAGTTTGGTAATGTCGAAAGCCTTGTTAATCTGTATGCTGATGATTTATTGATCTGTTTATCAGACCCAGTGGTCTCAGTTCCCAACCTCCTGAATTATATAGAATCATTTGGTAAATTGTCTGGGTACACAATTAACTGGGACAAATGTGAGTTCATGCCATTGACTAACATGTGCCCTATTTTCGTGAAATCTTTGCCATTCAAATTGGTTACTACCCATATTAATTACCTTGGCCTTAAGATTTCCAGAAACCCCAAACTCTTACTGAAATTGAATTTTTTGGATATGGTGGATAAACTAAAAGCTAATATTAAGAACTGGAAACTGCTCCCTCTCTCAATGATTGGCCGTATAAATGCCATTAAAATGGTTGCACTTCCAAGGTTCTTGTATCTTTTTCAAAACCTCCCTATTTATTTGCCGTTACATTTTTTTAAACAACTAGATTCAGTTGTCCTGTCATTTGTTTGGGCAGATAAACCCCCCTCGCATTTCTAAAGCCCATCTGCAGAAGAACGTAAAAAGCGGGGGTCTTGGTCTCCCGATTTTTAGGCATTATTACTGGGCTGCAAATGCAAGGGCTCTCATTTTCTGGCAGGGGGGTTCTCCTCATGATGACTGTTCCTCTCCGCTCTGGTTAAAAATTGAATCCATGTCTGTATCACAAACTTCGCTCCCAGCGTTGCTCTTTTCAATTGCACAGCCATCCCACAAGTTATTTGGTAACAATTTTGTTCTTAGCAATTCTTTGAAGATATTGAGTCAAATAAGAAAAGCCCTTGGATTACCAAATGTTTCATTAAATGCACCAATAGCGGGTAATCATTTGTTTAAAACAGGCTTGACGGATGGGGTTTTTCTGGACTGGAGAAAGAGAGGCCTACGTTGCATTTCTGATTTTTACATAGATAAAAATTTTGCTTCTTTCCCTCTGCTCCAGGCTAGATATCACCTCCCTCAGTCACATTTTTATCGATATTTACAGGTCAGACATTTTGTAAGAGAACATGTTTCGGATTTCCCATTAAGACCACATAATTATAATTTTTATGATACATTTCTCTTACAACCAAACTCCAGGCATTTGATTTCCCGCTTTGTTACTGCTTTTGAGATGCCAGTGAGTACCAGTCATCTCAGGGATATATGGTCAAAAGAACTGGGAGTTCCACTGTCAGAGGAACTATGGGAGGAGGGCCTGTCCAGTATACAGAAGTGTTCTATAAACTCAAGATATCGCCTAATTCAATTTAAAGTCGTACATAGACTGCATTACTCCAAAACTAAACTTAATAGAATATTTGAATCAGTGTCTCCCATGTGTGATAGATGTAACAGAGCCGAAGGTTCACTCTCACATTTATTTTGGTATTGCCCAGTGCTGGACAGCTTTTGGAGCGACATATTCAATTGGTTCTCTAAGCAATATAAAATAATTATTCAACCAGACTGTAACCTTGCTATTTTTGGTTCCTCTGAAAGGACATCGACCCTCCCTTCCCACTGTAAGCAGGCTCTCAAAACAGGCATGGTAGCAGCCAAAAAATTAATTTGACTTAACTGGAAATCTCCATCATCCCCTTGCTTTAAGAGGTGGCTTAACGAAATGGTTTTTGTTTCAAGGATGGAACAGATTCGCCTTAGTAGAGGGAATGCACCTAAGCATTATGAGAAAACATGGAAACCATTTTTGGCCTTACTTGATGAGACCTAAATGACCAATAATATGAATCAGGCTGCTATGTGGTATTTGTAATTCATTCAGTTTCCTGTATTGTTTCTGTACTGACCAAAGCTTTGATTTTCCTCTCAGGGTAACAATGTCAGGTGTTGTGTGTCCATTTTGTATGTAGGTTTTTGGTTTTTTTTTGGTTTTTTGTTTCCTTTCTCTGTCCTTTGTTTTTTGTAAAGAATTAAAAAAGTATAAATAAAATATTTAAAAAAAAGTATGTTTTTGTGTCTTGTGGTGCTTCTCCTCTGCTCTGCTGCCCTTTAGCTCCCTCTTGTGGTGACTCTCGTGTCCTGCGCTCTCAGTCTGACAGCTCTGACTCTTCATCCAGCCCTGAACTGATCTTATAACAAAGCTGCTTTTATATTTAACATGACTAAGAAGTAGCTCATATTACAGTAGTTACTGTTTAATGTAGGCTGGTGCAAACTGACACGTTTTACAAGGAAATAAACATCCTAATGTTTTGCATTTTAAAGCCGAATTTACAAGAAGTCACCAGTGATTAAGGATTTGTCAAAATTATATTCAAGGATATTCATTGAAATGTGCCGTATTTAATAATGAATGGTGTCCACATCAGCTGTGAAAACATTCTGACCAACACATTCTACTCTTGATTGGAACTTCAATACCCAGAAATCTTCTGTGGTGACGTCACTAACAGGTTGAACATGTCAACCCCCAGACTCCCTTATGAAATCTCTCCATTTAGTGAGTTTTTCAGTTAGGAGACACTTTATAACCTCCTGAAACGCTGTTTGTGACTGATTCTTCATTATTTGGGCCTTCTTGTAAATTCGGCATGTGTCAGCTCGTTGTGGGTCGTGCTGCAGCCCCCTCAGTCTAACAGGAAGACTCCCAGTCAGTCACACGCCTCTCTGGCTGTTTCCTCCTCACAGTTTACTTTCACTTTCTCTGACAGTTGTGTTGCAGATAGTTTTCTCCGTCTGAACCTCCAGCTGAAGGTAATGTAATGAATCTGACATGTTCGACTCGCTAACACAAGCTCTACTTTTCATTGTTACACCGGAAACAGCACAAAAAGTGAAGCTCGGTTGTTTATTTCTCGACGAACTCGTTTAAGTTTAAACTCGGGACGACGGCGGAGAAACAACTGCTGATAAGAACATCCGCCATTTTGTGCCGATACTTGCTTACTTACTGAAACACAGCCAACACAGACTGACGACAGTTTAACTACCTTGGTTAAACATCTTTGAGTATTTAGAGTTTCACCGTAGAAGCTTAACTTCTTCTCATTATTCATATTATTACTCCGCGGTGTGTTACGTCATGTGACCTCAGACCTCAGTTACGTCACACAGGTGAAGCACACTCGCAACCATAAAGTAAACAAGTGTAATGTTCGTGACATAGGTCTACATTATATATTATATTATATTGTTGAGCTTGTAACACATTTAGTAGTCACACATGAGGTTAAACTCAGATCGCTGCGCTTTGTATCAGAGTAAGATGACGAGCAGAATCTGTAAAAGATTCACTACATAAAAAACATGTTGGAAAACTCTTTTCTTACAAGCATTAATATTTTATTGATCACATATATATGAATATATGTAATATATTTTCACTTAAACAAGAAATATTTTTTAGGCTCGATGTCGAGACATTTTTCTCCCTGAACTCAAAATGAATGCAGTTAATTTATCACATGCAGGTAAAATCATGTTAGATGTAATAACAGAAGCACACTAGCAAAGTATTGGTTGTCTATTAACAATAATAATAATAATAATAATAATAATAATAATAATAATAATAATACATCAGTGTCTTTATTTTTCTTGATGTTTTTCTGACATTAGATACATTCAAGTGAAATATTTATGAACAAACTCAGACAACAGTAAATATGTTAATAAATAGAAACTATTAGAGTTTTAAATGATTATTATCAACAGAGGTGGATTGAAACTTAGTACATTTACTCAAATACTGTATTTAGGCTCTAATATTTCTTTTTATGCAACTTTATATTTCTACTCCACGACATTTTAAAGGCAAATATTTGTCTGACAGACTTCAATTCATAGTTACTTTTCAGTTTCTCCCTCCTGTCCTGCCAAGTGAAGACTCTGTGCCGTTTGGTCTTTAAGATGTCAAAAGTTGTGGAGAACACTTGACAGTTTCTTAGAGCCAAACGTTGTTTAGAATAATAATTTCATTGGTGTGTGTGTTGCTGTGTAATCTTTGCTTCACACCTCTTGAATTTAGTCCATTAAACCACTGATAACCACTGACCAATCAGGAGCTGCGCTGTGTAATTCTGCAGCTCATCTTAGTTTTTAACATTTTCATTTTATTTGTTGAATGTTTCAAACATTTTGTCCTTTCTCTCTTTTTCAAAGGTCACTTTATACTTCTTGTTGAGAAATAATTGATTTATGTTTAAATGTTCATGGTTGAAATGAATAATAGTCAATTAATGTTCAGTTGATGTGCAGATGAATGATTTGTGTTTCCTCTCCAGATGAAAGTGTGTGTGAGTTGAGCAGCATGAATCAGTGTGAGGACAGAGAGGAGGGAGGCCCTCCCTCTAAAACCACTGGACCTGGACATGGACCTGGACCTGGACCTGAGCCCAGCTGTGTGTCCTTCAAGAGTGATGAGTCAAAAGGTCGTCTCACTGATTTTAAAGGACAACCAGCTCCTGCTGTAAAGAGGTGAGCTGTTAACAACATTAATATGTGACTGATTCATGTTTTAACTGTGGAGAAAGATGTTTTTTGAAACCTGATGTTTATTTTCAGCTTCGTTCTTCTTCACTTAAATGTATCTTCTCACTTTAGAAAGCTGCCCAATAGAACCAGTCTTCAACTCTTCATTTCACTTTATTGAATTAGTTTGGTCCTATATTCTCTGAAGGTTTATTCCTGATGTTTTCCACTATTTTATGGACAGAAGCTTCTGTGTCTGAAGACTAAAAAGTGAATTAACATCTCTGGTGGTCTTCTTCTCTGTCCAACAGGAGACCAGCCTCTACTGGACCTGAACCTGGACCTGGACCTGAGCCCAGCTGTGTTTCCTTCAAGAGTGACGGGTCAAAGGATGCAGACATTGATTTCAAACAAGAGCATCCCTCAGACAGACAGTAAGTTGTTGTCATGTTGCTCTCTGTTAATGTTTGTCCTCATTAAATCCAGTGTGACCAGTTGTCCTGATGGTCTTCATGTTCTCAGAGTGATGATGGAGGTCAGAGCAGGATTAGTATTAAAGGACAGGTTCACATTTCTTCATGTCCGTCCCTAAACAACTCTGACAGGACAGTGTTCCTCCTGTGGACAAACAGCAGTGACTCACCTCCTGCTGAAATCTGAGCCTGCTGCTGAGGAGAGGAAGGGCTGTGTGTTATATCTGATGTTACAAGGGCCCGACCCAACTGGACTTCATGGGGCTGGTACCAAAACCCATATGAAGGAATAAAAAACTGTGATAACTGATACAACAGCCAATTAGATATAAAATATATAAAAACAAATAACCTATTTTCTGATCTCTTAAAGATAGTTCGGACACTTGAGGAAAAGTTATGAAGGCATAACATTTTACTGTTTTACAATATTTATTAGATATCCAAAATAATAAAGTGTTACAAATGTCTAAAGTTACGTGGAGCATTTTTAAACTCAGACATAAGTACTACAAGTCATGTCTACATGAATATAGCTTATTTTTTAAAAACTATGAATTCATTATTATCTTTATAATAAGGTCATTGTGTCGTTAATCTCCATAAAGCAACACACAAAATAGTCAAAATCAAGTTTGTACGACAGTCGGATTCAAATTTATTGCAGAAACAATTTAAACGAAAACAAAAAGACATAATGAATCATATTTTCATTCTCCAATGTTGGATTCTAGATTGAATACAAGTTTATTGAGACTCTTCACCAATTTGCACTGGACAGCTAGCTTGTGTTAGCTGTGTGTTGCTGTCCACAGTATTAAACAGGTCAAAAGCTGGAGGGACTAAACCAGACAAGCTGCTGAACCAACCCAGTAAACTGACTGACTGTTGATTCACAGTGGGATCAGCAGTACGACCAACACCTTGATGTCAGAGGAAACCATCTGATTCAATGATGTCGTCAACACTTTAACTCAAAGGACCTTCAGCTTGTGTTTGTCTCTGAGTGGACAGACACAATGTGACTGATTCTTCATGATTCCTCCACAGAGTCGACCAGGAGAGCTCAGAGGTTCCCAGAGGTCCGTCTGTCCAGCAGCATCAGACACACCTGGACTCCATATTTATGGTCTGTACATGAACAACAACTGCTTTTACATCCAGTCTGTTCACAATAATCTCCATGCTGCACTTTACAGACCAGTGGTGAATCTGTCCAACATGGATCTGATGTTAAATGTTGTCATTCACATAATATTCTGTTTCAGCTGCTGGAGGAGAACATTGTGACTTTTGTGAAGAACGAGCTGAAGAATGTCCAGAAGGTTCTGAGTTCGGATTACCCAGAATGCTCAGAGAGTCAGAGGGAGGATGAGGAGGTGTTGGACGGTGAGGATGAAGAACAGAGGAGGAGCAGCAGAGAGGCATTTCTGAAGATCACACTTCACTTCCTGAGGAGAATGAAGCAGGAGGAGCTGGCTGACTGTCTGCAGAGCAGTAAGAGGATTTCTCTAAAGATTTAACATGTTGGATCAATGAGACAGTTTGTCTCAACAGATGGAGGAAAAACATGGAAAACATGTTTATATGTGCTACTTAAGGGGAAGAAAATTGTTGTATTTTCTTCATAGATAACTTACTGAACTTTCTGTTGTGTTTATTTAGGAAGTTATTCTGGAATTTGTCAACTTAAACTCAAATCTAACCTTCAGAAGAAGTTCCAGTGTGTGTTTGAGGGGATCGCTAAAGCAGGAAACCCAACCCTTCTGAATCAGATCTACACAGAGCTCTACATCACAGAGGGAGGGACTGCAGAGGTCAATGATGAACATGAGGTCAGACAGATTGAAACAGCATCCAGGAAACCACACAGACCAGAAACAACAATCAGACAAGAAGACATCTTTAAAGCCTCACCTGGAAGAGACGAACCAATCAGAACAGTGATGACAAAGGGAGTGGCTGGCATCGGGAAAACAGTCTTAACACAGAAGTTCACTCTGGACTGGGCTGAAGACAAAGACAACAAGGACATACAGTTCACATTTCCATTCACTTTCAGAGAGTTGAATGTGCTGAAAGAGAAAAAGTTCAGCTTGGTGGAACTTGTTCATCACTTCTTCACTGAAACCAAAGAAATCTGCAGCTTTGAAGAGTTCCAGGTTGTGTTCATCTTTGACGGTCTGGATGAGTGTCGACTTCCTCTGGACTTCCACAACACTGAGATCCTGACTGATGTTAGAGAGTCCACCTCAGTGGATGTGCTGCTGACAAACCTCATCAGGGGGAAACTGCTTCCCTCTGCTCGCCTCTGGATAACCACACGACCTGCAGCAGCCAATCAGATCCCTCCTGGGTGTGTTGACATGGTGACAGAGGTCAGAGGGTTCACTGACCCACAGAAGGAGGAGTACTTCAGGAAGAGATTCAGAGATGAGGAGCAGGCCAGCAGAATCATCTCCCACATCAAGACATCACGAAGCCTCCACATCATGTGCCACATCCCAGTCTTCTGCTGGATCACTGCTACAGTTCTGGAGGATGTGTTGAAGACCAGAGAGGGAGGAGACCTGCCCAAGACCCTGACTGAGATGTACATCCACTTCCTGGTGGTTCAGGCCAAAGTGAAGAAAGTCAAGTATGATGGAGGAGCTGAGACAGATCCACACTGGACTCCAGAGAGCAGGAAGATGATTGAGTCTCTTGGAAAACTGGCTTTTGATCAGCTGCAGAAAGGAAACCTGATCTTCTATGAATCAGACCTGATAGAGTGTGGCATCAATATCACAGCAGCCTCAGTGTACTCAGGAGTGTTCACACAGATCTTTAAAGAGGAGAGAGGACTGTACCAGGACAAGGTGTTCTGCTTCATCCATCTGAGTGTTCAGGAGTTTCTGGCTGCTCTTCATGTCCATCTGACGTTCATCAACTCTGGAGTCAATCTGCTGTCAGAACAAGAGCAGTCGACATCCTGGTGGTCTGACGTCTTTGGAGGAAAATCAACACGTTTCTACCAGAGTGCTGTGGACAAGGCCTTACAGAGTCCAAATGGACATCTGGACTTGTTCCTCCGCTTCCTCCTCGGTCTTTCACTGAAGACCAATCAGAAACTCCTCCGATGTCTGCAGACACAGACAGGTAGAAGCTCAAAAACCAATCAGGAAACAGTCGAGTACATGAAGAAGAAGATCAGTGAGAATCTGTCTCCAGAGAGAAGCATCAATCTGTTCCACTGTCTGAATGAACTGAACGATCGTTCTCTAGTGGAGGAGATCCAACAGTCCCTGAGTTCAGGACGTCTCTCCACAGATGAACTGTCTCCTGCTCAGTGGTCAGCTCTGGTCTTCATCTTACTGTCATCAGAAAAAGATCTGGATGTGTTTGACCTGAAGAAATACTCTGCTTCAGAGGAGGCTCTTCTGAGGCTGCTGCCAGTGGTCAAAGCCTCCAACAAAGCTCTGTAAGTGTCGAGAAGTTTTTTCATAATGCAGTAAATGTGCTGTTATTGACCCAAATACAAATAATTTTCTTATTCTGCTCATTATTCTTTATCCAGACTGAGTGACTGTAACCTCTCAGAGAGAAGCTGTGAAGCTCTGTCCTCAGTTCTCAGCTCCCAGTCCTCTAGTCTGAAAGAACTGGACCTGAGTAACAACAACCTGCAGGATTCAGGAGTGAAGCTACTTTCTGCTGAACTGAAGAGTCCACACTGTGTCCTTGAAACTCTCAGGTCAGGATTCATTATTTTATTCTATTTTGAATGTGCTGTTATTGACCCAAATAAAACTTAATTTTCTTCATCATTCTTTGTCAAGACTGAGTGTCTGTAACCTCTCAGAGAGAAACCATGCTACTTATTATTGTTTAATGTCTGTTGAATCCAGATTTAGTATTAATGATTTTTCATATCTCTGACATATTCGCGTAAAACAGAAAGAAAGTCTACATGTGCTACAATGATATCATGAATACTGCATCGCCTAATGTCTTCTTCACTGTTCACGCTCCAGACTGAGTAGCTGCAACCTCTCAGAGAGAAGCTGTGAAGCTCTGTCCTCAGTTCTCAGCTCCCAGTCCTCTAGTCTGAGAGAGCTGGACCTGAATAACAACAACCTGCAGGATTCAAGAGTGAAGCATCTGTCTGTTGGATTGGAGAGTCCACAGTGTAAACTTAAAACTCTAAGGTCAGGTAGTTCATAGTGTGTCTCAAACTACTTTTGTTATTTCTTTAACATTTGAATTCACTCTCTCTCTGCCTCGTGTTAGAACTATGTTTTGAAACCATACTACTCATTTTTGTAAAATGTCTGTTTATTCCAGATTTCCGTTTGTTGATTACTCATTTCTCTGACATATTAGAGTAAAACAGAAAGCAAGTTCACATGTTCTACAATGATATTATCAATACTGTAAATGTCTTTTTTACTGTTCACGCTACAGACTTGGTGGCTGTAACCTCTCAGAGAGAAGCTGTGAAGCTCTGTCCTCAGTTCTCAGCTCCCAGTCCTCTAGTCTGAGAGAACTGGACCTGAGTAACAACAACCTACAGGATTCAGGAGTGAAGCTACTTTCTGCTGAACTGAAGAGTCCACACTGTGTCCTTGAAACTCTCAGGTCAGGATTCATTATTTTATGTCATTAGTTCATGTAACTTTACAATTGGAGCAGGTCTTGATCATACTCCTAATATAATTCAAATCAATTTAAGAGACCCAACATTTTCCTCATGAGCAAGCAGTTGTTACAGTGGCATGAAAAAACTGACTTTTAACAGGCAGAAATCTCAAGCACAACCGGACTAAGTAGTGAGACGCCATCTGTCTCAACTGGTTGTGTTGAGAGAGAGAGAGATCATTCACACTGCCTCTTCACCTCACTGTAGGTGTGAAAGTTACAAAGGTGGAATGGGGGAACAGTTTCATTCCACCTCTGATCCTCCTACAGAGGTAGTTACAGAGCCACAACAGAGGTGAGACGACATCTGTGTGGACAGGAGTGTGATGTTCTGATAGTGTTCTTGTCTGACAACTTACTATAATATATATATTAAAATATATGCTTTCCTCAGGATGAACTGTAATTTATTTTCTTGCCATCGTCAGTTCATCAGTTTAATCTGTACAATATGTTGGTTCATGGCCAAATATTTGCAAAACAAATGGCATTTCTATCGACTTCAGTTATATTCAATGTTTAGTGCTGATTATTGAAAACTAAGATAATGAATATAATAAATGATAAACCCTTAAACGCAGATGTGCACTTAATTATCAGGACTGTCAGCTGATGTGTGATGTGTGTTGTTTTGTGTGTCTGCAGGCTGTCAGGCTGTCTGATCTCAGAGGAAGGCTGTACTTCTCTGACCTCAGCTCTGGACTCCAACCCCTCCCATCTGAGAGAGCTGGACCTGAGCTACAATCATCCAGGAGACTCAGGAGTGAAGCAGCTTTCTGCTCGACTGGAGGATCCA
Organism: Sparus aurata; assembly: GCF_900880675.1. Lineage (NCBI taxonomy): Eukaryota > Metazoa > Chordata > Actinopteri > Spariformes > Sparidae > Sparus > Sparus aurata. The sequence goes on along the minus strand of NW_022045130.1, from coordinate 118,422 downwards.
GGCTGGAGACTGGACACTCTCAGGTATGTAGAGTCCTGCTGCAGCCACAGACAGTCAGTAGCCCCATTCACACTGCACACTGCCAATTCTCCGCCTCTGTGTGAATTTCTCGGAGGCAGCAAGGGGTGAAATTTGGCTCCGGCGCTGATCCACCTCTGGAGGTAGTATCAGGGGCGCTTTATTGACGAACTGAACCAGTGTGAATGAATAAGCCAGCTGTGCATATCGAGGGCATGCCGGTCTGACTCTAAATCACTACACATTATAACAGCATCCATATGATTATAAACCATTCGTGGGTTTACATTGACAGAATGAAAACGGGGAAACACCTTAAAAACACACAGACGTCATCATTATGATGTGTAGGTCACGCCTCTATAGGAGCCGCAGCGTCGGCTTTCTGTGTGAATTACACGTCAGTTTGTAATCAAGGCGGAGCTGCTTCACTCTGTGTGAGCGACCAACAGCAGAGCATTGATAAACCGCTGCTGCGTTTGGGTAGTTATCATTATAACAGCCTGCAGGGGCAGGAAAGTTTCAGTGTTTTGCACTTCCAGCTAAATCAAATGACAGAAGAAGACATTCAGTGATCAATCATCTGCACCATTGATTAACATGATATGTGACCTGTGCAGAGCTGCAGCTCTCTACAGTAGCTGGTGGACCTCTGGTTTAATGCTGTTGTAATTTACTTCAGCCTGGCTCGTAGCTGCTGACTCAGTTTCACTCTCAGCTGTTCTGGAGTCTGTTAAAGTGCAGCTGGTGGAAATCCAATGTTTCCTGATTTTGCTGCTTCAAAATAAAAGCTTTCAAATAACTACATAATGCAGGACCTTCATTTTGAAAGATTTATAGGAAGTGTTGAATGCAGGAAGATCACGTGACAACGTTGCATGAATGGACTTTTAATTTATCTTCTGTGGCAGCAAACAACACATGGTTTCAGTCACTAACTGAGTCTATCCACACACTTTATGTCCAACTACAGTAATAACAGCAACACTTTACTGTGACTGCAGCAACGTGCTCGTAGCTCTGTCACATACCAGAGAGACTCACTCCCTACCAACACAACACAGAGTAGTGTTTGTTGTCACAAGTTATAGAGCTGCAACTAACAACTATTTTCATAACCCATTAATCACATAAAATCACAAAAGCAGATCTTTCTTTTTATACATGTCCAGCATTTTATTAAAAGAATAAAACATTGCTCTTACATCTTCTTCTTTAGTCTTGTTCAGTTCACTTTCAAACAACTTACAAATTGTAAAAGCAACATAAATGTATTAGAGGTGATGAAATGTCTCCATTATAAGATGCATCACGATGCAGAGACGGAGCATCATCAAGAGTCTGCAGCTCATGTTGATTGTTGATTGTTCGGCCCCAGTGTTGTATCTTAAAGCTGCCATGTGAAAACTAGATTATTGCAGACAAACGTGAAAGACGCTGCTGTAGGATACTATGGTGTGCGGTCCTGACATGGGCAGCACCATAAATATATGATGTAGGAGACACTGCTCACACACTACTTTGATATATATATGATTATTAATCACTAGCAATTAATATTACACTCGTTAAAGGGGGCACCACCTCCGTGTTTAGTTATTGGAATAATCCGGAGGACATTATTCCAAACACCTAACTGTACCAGTTGGCTTGGACAGTTAGAGTCCATTCAAAATCAATTTATTCAATATCAATCAATATTCAGTCTCAATATTCTGAAGTAGTGAATTCTTTGCACGTATCCATCGGTTCTCCATATTAAAATTAAGTTCCAGACAAAGACAAACGATTATATGTTTATTGACTAAATAATTTGGGTAAAATAAAAGACATGACAATTTTAGACGAACAACAGATAACAGAAAATGTAAAGACTGCAATTAGGAAAGTAATAAAGTCGTGTGACCGTCGGTAGATGGTAAAGTTAAAGGGTCGGGTTTTTATATATTAAATATTACGGGAGTAATCTTTTAATACTAACGAGACCCTAATCTTAATTCTTTTAAGTTCATAAGATAGAAGTTAGAACTTTGACAGAAGTCAGAACTTTAGACAGAAGTCAGAACTTTAGACAGAAGTCAGAACTTTAGACACCACTCATTCTCACGTGTGTGGATCCAGCTGTATGAAGACGTTCAGCCTGTTTTGTCTGGGCGTCAGGAGGCACTGAAGCTTGGTCTCTTTGAGAGTTCTGGGTTGGACCACGGCACGGCGCGTCGGTCCAGTAGCCAGAGGGAAGGCCGGTACTCTGTTGAGGGACTCTTGGTCCGAAGGCCCAGCGGGTTTCCGCCTTGGGAGCGCTGGGGGCAGAGTTGATCTCGGCTGGGAGCACACAAAGGCTCTATTTACGGAGACTCCTTGCACGGCTTCTGAGGCAGACGATGGACTGCAGCGTTCTTCATCAGATGATTACAGTCTTGAAAAAGACTTTTGTTGGTGGTTTCAAATAGTGGTAGTCAAGTTCTGATTCTGAAACTAATTCAACTTCTTCTGGATCAGGCGGTGATACTTTAACAGTATAAAATCAAAAAGAAAAGAATTTGTCCTATTAAAACTTGAATAAAAGTGAATACTTAAAGTAGGGATTCAATTCGCTTGTCTTAGCTTGTTGCAAAAATAAAAGTAAAGATTACTTTAAAAATAAAAATAAAATAAAAATGAAAAACAAAGAAGAGAAGAAAGAAGAAGAGGGAGAAGAAGCAGAGGGAGAAGAGGACAGGGGGAGAGCGTGTCCGGAGAAGAAGAGAGGAAAAAGTAGTGAGGAATGAGAGAGTGAGAGCAGGGGAGAGTGTCTGTTTTTATGGCCTGCAGCAGGAGCTGGCTGACAGTGTCACACCTCCTGTGATCTGAGTTGAGGCTCCCAAAAGTTAATCTAACTATACTATTTGTATTTAACATTTCGAAATCGTGTTTTAACCTTCCCAAAACTTCACCATCTTAAAAGTCGAATGTTTGCCTTCGTGAAAAGATGCAACATGATAATGATCATTTGTCATTCAAAAGAATTATAACCTGATTAAGACATGAAGCACTTAAGTATACAACATATGACAATAAAGTATACAATACACAGTAGAACCAAGGACTTATACATATTCCTTGTAGTTCTATCTTTAACAAAACATATCAGACATTTAACTGGTAAATAATACAAGTATTACACAAGGAATGGTGATCTTCAAATCTCTCCTCCATCGACAAAGGGGAGGGGGTTTCTGTTGACCTCAAACTTATTGAGTAATAAACTTCATTTGGGCTTCACAATAACATAAGAAAGATCTTGTTGAATGACCTTCTTAACTCTATTTCGGGATCCGTTAAATTTAAGAAATTGAGATGTAGTTTATTTGTTATTTAAGACTTATTTGAATTAGGGTGAGAACAGAAGACTGCAAAAGGGCGAATGGTATGTCAGACCCAGGAACAACAACGATCGTAAATAACAGTTGGACATGTGAGGAGAAGAACACACAGATAAGGTTCCCCATTAAGCCTTCCCCCACTGGAGAATGTTCCAGAGGAAGAGAAACGTAGATTTGAAAAACATCTTAAATCACCACATCTATGTTAGAAACCAGTCCTTCTTCCTTTTGGTGTGACCAAAGAAAACTCTATCAGGCTTGACCTTGTTTGACCTGAGGAACAGGGGTTCATCTTCTTTGGAGGAAGAGGAACAGACCAGATGTGCTTTAGTCGTTGTAAATTACAAAGAAGATCTCTGGTGATCTGTTTATTGCAAGAAAAACAACATCTTCCCACTCTGTGGAGAGGAGAGGAATTTGCCAGGCCAGGATATGGGGGCTTTCAGTCCCAAATGCTGGAAAAAGGAGTTGATTTGGGTTAAAGGTAATCATGGCCAAAATGAGACCACTTTACGATGCAGAGACAACGGCTTGTGTTCCTACACTGCAGATGGATACAGGTTTGATTGAAGAGATGCAGCTTTTATTTTGTAGACTGCTGTAGTCTGATTATTGGAAGGACTTTCAAAATAAAAGATCATTAAGGTTTAGAGCCCGACAGATAAAGGATTTTTAAGGCCGATACCGATACAAATATTTGGTGATTTAAAAATCCGATATTCCAATATATCGGCCAACATATATATATTTATATTTTTAAAAAATCCAGAAACATGTCACAAAACATAAACACATTTCTGTAACATTAGTTATTTGTAGTTACTTATGAGTCCTCACTGAAATAATATGATAATGCAGTTTAAAAATAAACTTGTTTGTTTTATTGTCACAACAGAACAGAGGACCATCAAAATATATTATAGGGTTTGTGACGTTGAGCAGGGTGCACACACTGTTTTAGCTTGTGAGCTACTTTCAAAATGACCAGGTCGAAATGATCTACCTACATAAAAAATACTAAACATCTCTTTATTTATACATACACTGAGTATACTTTATATAACACAATGCATAACTGATATTGAGAGAGTAATGTAACCCTTGGTGCTGCACATAAACATTGACAGCAGTAATGCACATAGGTGACAAACAGCCATCAATACTGCACAGTTTACACACCAGGAGCTGCTGCTGGTTTTCTCCTGAAAGTCTTTGAATGTCTGAAAAATGTCCTCTCCCCACGTGTGTTCTTTCATGAGCAGTAATGTTAACAGCTCCTCTTTTACAGTCATATCTGTAAACATCATCCGAATAAAAATGCACATCTGGGCTGTATCGCTGGTGTCTGTAGACTCTATGCTATGCTAACAGCTGATCGACAAGGCTAATGGCTAATCAGCGGAGAGTCAGTGTCGTACTTTTTAATGGTTCGAAAGTGCCTCTCAACATTCTCCTCCTTCGGAATAGCGATGGTCGTTTGACAAATGCGCATTTTTTTATATCCCTTCTTTTGTTGACATCAGTTCAAGCCGCTAACCAGGACACTTAGCTCGCTTGTGTTTTGCAGTAGCTAGCTCATTTGCATATACATAGTGACCCATGACCCGTGATGCGTGACCCTACAAGAAGAGATCTCAGATTGGCCGTCCTGTACGTCAATCAGGTGGCAAAGACTCGACCTGTTGTAGAGAGCGCCCTCTGGTGGATGTTAACACTCATTACATGGTTGGAGGGTGTTTCATCCGTTTATATTTTATTTTTCAAATATTAATTTATCTGCCATTATAAATGCCGAAACCGATAGTTTGGAAAATGCCCAATATCGGCCGATAATATCTGCCTGCTGATAAATTGGTCGGGCTCTATTGAGGATGAGGAACAAGGAGATGCATCGAGAATCATCGACAGCTGAATCGTAATGGAATCTTGAGGCCACTGAAGATTCACGCCTCCAAACTGTTTGTTACATGAAGTTAGATATAGTGTTTTTTCTAAAGTGCACATAGCACTCCTTCATCCTCCACCATTGATAGTGGCCTCATGTGTGTTAGCATCATACTGAGGATACCATCAGTCAGAACAGCTGCTGGCTGTGGTGTCACGGGGCGTCCTTCCTCACAACGTAGTCATCATGTCCCTTACGCAACAAAAATATATTTCTCAATATATTATCTGACAGGATATTTCATGTGTATTCACATATTGTGAAATTTAGATATTAATATACCATAGCATATTATATAATAATATATTATATATATATGTAATTCATATATTGCAATTTATGGGAAAGTACTGCAATTATTGCCGTTTCCACATATTGAATAAATACATAGTTATACTATATAATATATTGTTATATATATTGAAATAGGTCCCAAATTAGATATGAGATTATATATTGGAAGAGACATCGTAAATATATGTAAATATATATGTACAATTATATGAGATAATATACCTCAATGTACAAGATAATATAATCAGATCTATATGGGAACATGTCTTAAATGTGTTGAAAAATATATTGATTTACATTAAATATATACATAATTATATTATATACTTTATACATGGTAAATATGAAATAATCTCATGTACAATGTCTATCATATATTTTAAAATGAAAATAATATATTGAATAATACATCAATATAGTTTACATTAACTGAATGAAGTTTATTTCAAAAGCAGCAGCTGAAAGGACATTTACTCGAGAACACACAGAATATCATATCATAGTTCCAGGCAATAAAATCATTTTTTTTAAACATATTATATTTTAATGAGATCCAATCGATGGCAACACAACAATAAATTAACAAAAACACTTCCAATAACATTTGCAATAGGACAACTGTCCATTATAATAAAATAGTCATCAGTGGAAAAACAGGACAACAGTCCTTTAGTGCAGTGTCATGGACACATGCTAACATCAAGACCCGCTCTGATTGGCCAGCCTTGGCCAGTCCTTCACAGTTGTCCTTGGACTTTTTCTTCTCTTAGTGTCTTAACTCACAGATCCTTTTGTTTATGGCCGTCCGTATGTCTGGAATCTTCTTCCCTGGGTGTTGTTGAACAACTGCATCTGAAAAAGATAATAAAATAAGAGAGACATCCACAATGTTAGCCTCTGATTGTTGCAAAAGTAAAGATGAGGTGGATACCAATACTGGTAATATTTTTCTTGTATGCCGAGTCCTCGCTCCTCAGTCGGTTACCTGTAAATAGTTCAGTCTGAAATCAGAACTGGCTTCTCAAGGAACCAAAGTTCTCCAAGGGGCTTTTAGAGCGAGGAGGTTATACTTCTGTATCCACTTTAAGTTTTCCAGGAAGCATTGTGGTCAGTGAGAGCAGCTGTACTTTACTATAGCCAAGCGTCTGCCTATGGGAGGTGAATTGGTGCTGGGATGTTAAAGGTACTACAGGGGATCCATTTTAATGCTGATAAGATATTTGATGGATTCTAACTAGATAGAGAAATTGCTTTATATCTAAAAGAATATCAAAGCTGTTAAAGCTTTTTATTCATCCATCTGTTTTGCTATTAGTTGTGTACATTTCAGTCCTAAGGTGTTTGTTACCCTTTACCATTTACAATAACTTAAGCAAAATATATTAATCCATTAAACATTTTTTTTACTGTCTTACTGAGTAAAGCTTTAAGCTTCTTGGGGTCCAGAGGCTGCGTCTCTCTGCAGATGGACCGACCTTGTTGACCCTCCCGTCAGGTTGGACTTCAGTAGGACATCAGTGCTGAACAGGCCCAGCAGAAGGGTGCGGGCCTTTCCTTTCACTGTGGGTTGTGATTTTGCAGTCTCCCAACAATGAGCAGACACTCCGGTGGAGTCTCATTCCCTAGTTGTACCCAATTAATTGTAGGAAGGAAAGAAACACAGGAATAAAAACAAAGAAAATCACCAATGACAGAATGTTTTATGTTATTAATCGATCATTTCAAAAATGTACTGACTGATGTTGGTTTGGGAGATGTGGGTTAAGGAGGTGGTGATTGTAGAGCAACACTGGCCTCATATTCACTTTCACCTTCATAGCCTGAGCTCTCTGTGACCTTATCTGAAATGAGGGTCTTCACAGCTGCAAAGAGTGATGGAATTTCTGAAAAATATGTCCCACTGAATTTACCACAACAGGACTCCAAACAAGTTGTAAACACATAACATGTAAACAAAAATAAGCAAAATACACCTGCGCTCATTTTTGGTGTCTCAAAGAGTAACAAAATGTGTGAGTGGTTCTGAAGTAGCTAGCTAGCTAACGGCCGTTAGTCACTTGACTCCTGCCTCGTTAGCTAACGCTAACGTTAGCTAGCTAGCTAGAAGTTCGAATGAAGGACTCATGTGACTGATGTTCGCTAGCCAGCTAACATTAGCGACCGTTAGCGCGCTAGCTAACGGTCGCTATCGATAGCTAGCGCGCTAACGGCCACTAACGTAGCTAACGTTAGCGAACGTTAGCTAACAGCCGTTAGTCACGCTAGTCCTGCTTCATTTGAACTTTTAGCTAGCAAGCTAACGTTAGCTAACATGTCTGGAGACATGTGAACCACAGACAGACAGAAAGAAAGACAGATTCCTGGCTTCATAGTCAGATGTTCCTCTGGTCACATCTGGACACATCATGTTCACCACAGCAGATTTCAGACTGAGAGACATTTTCTGTCATTGTTTCTGCTTTTAATGGCATCAAACATGACATGAAGTTCTCCTCACAGTAACTATTACTGCTGTAATATACATCAGATATCAATCCAGCACCAAACTATAGTAACATGAACATGTCAACACATGAAACCATGAAACTGTTTCTATCACAAACAGGTTCAGTGACACTTGTGAGGTTCTGGAGGGAAACAGTCTGGGAGTCTCTGTCACTTGGTTTTGTGGCAGAGGTCGAGAACCAACGTCCAATGTTTTCTGATTGATTTATTACGTATAAATTGTATTTGTGTCTTTGCACAGTAAAACAAAGCAGCAGAAACACAGCAAGAACAAAAAGCAGACTGTGCAGCTGAGATTCAGAAAAGCCCTCCAAGCTTCAAACAGGAATCGGACCTCAAAAGTTCTGACGTCCAAATCCAAAAGTCCTATAATATAGAAACATAAGCACAAGTTGACATTGGATCAAACAGCAAGCGTAAGGTCGCCCACAGGAAACAGCAACAACATCCAATAAAATAGAGATGAAGTGATAAATCCAACAGGAGGTTTGTGTGTGTTCTCAGATGTTGTCGTCCTCTTTCACACACACCAACATCCTGTGGCTCACTCTCAGTGTGTGAGGAGAGTGGCAGAGGTGAAGAGGTTCAGGGAGAACAGGGAGAAGCAGCCTGATGGACAGATTGTGTTTCTGTGTATGAGAGTCATGTCATGTCCATGTTTGCATGCTGAAAGAGGATGTGCTGCTCTGACCCCCCTCCTCCTTTCAGGGTGGAGCCTGCTGGAGTCCGATGGTTGACACCAGGTCTGAGGAAGTGTGAGTGTCTTTTTACTGTCATTCATCAAAACACTGTGACATCACTCATTCACATCTGTGATGTCATCATCACACTGATGACACATTAATAACTGCAGCTGTGTTGTGTCTTTTTCTCTCCATCAGATTCCTGTAAGCTCACAGTCAACACAAACACAGTCAGCAGAAACATCAAACTGTCTGACAACAACAGGAAGATGACACGTGTGGAGGAGGATCAGTCATATCCTGATCATCCAGAGAGGTTTGAGTCCAGGTGTCCTCAGCTGCTGTGTAGAACTGGTCTGACTGGTCGCTGTTACTGGGAGGTCGAGTGGAGAGGAGGAGTTTATATATCAGTGAGTTACAGAAGAATCAGAAGGAAAGGAGACAGTGACTGTGTGTTTGGATTCAATGATCAGTCCTGGAGTCTGTGGTGCCTTGATGGTGGTTGTTATTCTGTCTGGCACAATAACAGAGAAACAGACATCTCCTCCTCCTCCTCTGGTAGAGTAGCAGTGTATGTGGACTGTCCTGCTGGCACTATGTCCTTCTACAGAGTCTCCTCTGACTCACTGATCCACCTCCACACCTTCAACACCACATTCACTGAACCTCTTTATCCTGGATTTGGGCTCTTCAGGCCCAGTTCTGGTTCCTCAGTGCGTCTGTGTGGTGTTTAGTGTGCAGAGTCTCCTCCTGTCACAGAAACATTGTCAGTGCTGAACAGTTGAGTCTGTACAGGATCACAGTCACATCAATCTTTCAGCTTCTTGTCATAAATTCATCAGTCAACTTTGTACAAAATGATTCAAACTGATTGAAAAGATTCTTCATTTACATTTTAAACTTCTTCCATTAAATTGTGTAAATTGTGTTGACTTGTACTTTCTGTCATGTGTTGTTTTGAATTCCGGCTCTTGTTCCAATAAAATCCAGAACTATTAGTGAAATGTCAGAAACAGAAAACATTGACTCGTCTGCAGCTTTAATTGTAAAGAATCATTGTGAACAAAGTTGTGAATGGACAGTAAAATCTGATCAAATGTACTCGACACTCCACCTGAAACACTCTGACTTGTTTCATGTGTTTTTAATGATGAAACTAAAAGTTTGATGGTGTTTGTTAACACATGTAATTATGTCCGTAGTGACGTGATAAACTGCACAACATCTGTTCATTTCTGTGTGATTTTTATATGAGAAGAAAACACATTTGAATGACAATCATTGTGTTTCTCTCAGTGTTTTGTGGCTGTTGAAGTCCGGCTGTATTTTCAGGATGTTTGTTGGATTTTAATCTCGTTCGTGAAACTAAACAGCTGCGAGAAAAGTCTTTCTCTGTCTGAGCCGGTGGCTCCACTTGTTACAGACCAGTTTTAAAGTCCAACAGCAGGCGACTGACCGAAGAGCCGGAGACCAAATAGTCCACAAAGAACCGACAAGCAGCCGACTCGACGGCTCAGTGAGCTGAAGTAGTTCTGTGAAGTTCTGAGGTCGTGGGTTCAAGCCTGGAGTCAGAACCAGTAAGAAAGGAAGGACGAGTATCTGATGACGTCGCTTCCACTGTTAAAGTTCTGAGTCCAAATCCTCGAGGTTTTCACACAATTATTTTGTGGTCAAAAGAAGTGAAATGCTCAAAGAAAGTGATTCATTTCAGACTGATTCATCAGCTCAGGATGGTGAAGTGATGCTGTGAAGTCTGGAGGTTGTGGGTTCAATCCCTGGGTAGTTCAGCTGATTTTAAACCTGATGTCCACAAGAATAAAAAGGGACAAACTTATTCAGGCCCACATCTGTTTGTTAAGAATAAACAGTCGTAGAAATACCCACAATCCTTTGCTGCAGTAAATAACTGCAGTTGAAATAAAACAGCGTGGTGGCAGCATTAATAAAAGACTTCCTGCTGATTTAAAAGATGTCAGTGATTGTGCCGCCTCAGAACACCACTGAACATTTCCCTCATTTGATTCCAGGACGACAAACAGTGAAATGTGTGCAGTGAAATGTAACAGACTGAGATATATACAGACTGAACAGTGTGATATGAGCTCACTGGATACACAACAGCTGTAAAAATGACCAAAAAACAAAACAAAGCAAAACAAAAACACTCTGATAAGAATGTAGAAGAAAATAATTAAATCAAATTACAGAGTACAGTGTAATAAACAATGAACAACCCCCACACACGCCTCCACTCAGCTCATCATGACCAACACACATATTACTGGTTATTGATGCAATACAAAAGGTACAACAGTAACAGACACACATTCAATCAGGTAGTACCTCTAAATTAGTGAAATAGGAAATAAAGGGTTGCAATTTGTAGAAAAATTTGACTTCATCCTCTCAACGTGTATTTAATTTTCTCAAGTTTTAAAAAAACATGGTATCTTTGAGCCACCGGGAGATAGAAGGATATTTATCAGACTTCCAATGCAACAATAAGGAACGTCTTGCTAGTAAGGATGTAAAAGCTATAATGTCCTTTTGTGTAGAGTTAAGTGCAAGTGAGGGGTCAGGAATCCAAATATAGCAATCAGAGGACAAGGTTGGAGATTTACCCCAAGAACAGTGGACATGATAGTAAAATAACCCGCCCAGAAACCTTTCAGACCAGGACAAAGAAAAAACATGTGGCTAAGGTGACAAGGAGAGCCATCTTCCACTTCCAGATACAGTTTAGACAGTCTAGACTTAGAGAAATGCTCCCTGTACAAGACCTTAAATTGGATAAGTCCAAGACGAGCACAAGAGGTGGTAGATCGTATCCTCTCTATGGCCTGTTCCCAGGACTCTTCCTGTATTTGCATTCCTAGTTCCTCTTCCCATGTACACTTAAGTTTAGCATTTGAGTGATTGCTAAAAGCCAAGATAATATCATACAACTTTGAGATGATTCCTCTGTGATGAGGAGCAAATGATAGCGTGGTTTCCCATCGCTGTTCTGGAGGTAAAGAGGGGATATTAGGGAAACACTTTGTAACAAGATTGTGAGTCTGAAAAGAGTGAACAGATGAGTAACAGGGAGGCTGTAGTGAGATGACAAATTGGCAAAACTATCAAAACCATCTACATACAAATGTTTGAATTGTGTCATACCACACTGAAAATGTGGAGTCAGAAAGTGATAGAGGAAATAAATGGTTGTTGTTTAAAGGACCCAAGGAAGATGCAGCTACAAATTTAAACTGCCGTCTAAATTGATACCAGATCTTGAGTGTGTTAAGAACCACTTGATTATCAGTATATAGAGGGTTTTGTAGGTAAAGAGGAATAAAGTAGAGCAGGTATAGAAGATCCCCTACAGGATGATAGTTCCAATTTACCCCAAGAGGATTCAGGAGATTTGAACCAGTAGCAAAGTTTATAGATGTGAGCAGCCCAATAGTAAGTTAGAAAATGAGGTAATGCAAGTCCTCCACTAAGTCTGCATCTCTGCAGTAAAGTTTAACGAACCCTCGGTGATTTCCCACCACAAATAAAAGAACAAATGATCTTATCCAGTGAGTCAAAGAAATATTTTGGCAGAAAAAGAGGAACTGACTGGAATAAAATTAGAAATGTTGGTAAAATATTCATTTTAACAACATTGATCTTGTCAATTAATGAAAGGGGGAGGTTACCCCATCTTTGAATATCAGATGTAATCTTTGAGATAAGGGGAGTGAAATTAGCAGATGCAAGGCTCGATAAAGAACGAGTCACGTTAATACCTCAGTATTTAAACCCTGATGGACTAAATTGAAAAGGTGAATCTGACTGTTGAAGATGACGTGCTGCAGTATTAATGGGAAAACACTCACTTTTCCCCAAATTTAATTTATAACCTGAAAAGGTGCCGAAGTTCTCCAGAATACTTAAAAGAAATACTTAAAGCTGAGGCTTCACACAAATATATGATTTTTACTACAATAAACTTTATTTCTACAGCAGCTTTAAACACAGAGTTTACAAAGTGCTCTGACAATCAAGCAGAATCAAGAACATTACAGAATAAACACTGAACAGAAAAAGGTAATGCAAATAAAGAGATGAATAAAAGAATGAGATCAATAAAGGACGATAAGACGACGACATCACATCACAGAAATGAAGAGCAGATTCAAAGATTCAGAGCAGTGTTGGGACCAGCAGATGAAGTCGTTCATTGTGGATTTCAAAATGGACTCTAATACACACATAAAGGAGTTGTTAAGGCTTTGGGTCAGAACGTCTTTCCCCACCACAGTCGTTGAGCCGATGTGATTCTGGTTCCTCTGGTTCACACTCCTCCCTTGATGGAAGGTTAACTCCCTCTCCACTCAGACCATGTGAACACTTCCTGACTGACCTCCTTAGTCCTTGGGAATGAAGTCAGCTCCTCAACCTCCATCCAGACACAGAGATAAGTTACATGACTTCCATCTTTCTGAAACACACAGTGAGGTCACAGGTAGTTTTTTCCCCAGAAGATATTCTAGCCACTGTTCCCAGTCTCTGATGCATGACACCTTCATCAGTGCCCATCCCTCTGAAAGGGAGACCAGATCAGTCCAGGAGTGCCCCGCCTCCTCTCTGCACCTCCATGACAGTGATAACAGCTGTCCTGCCCCTGACACATTTGTGACGCCCTTCAGCAGCAAAACCTGCCTGAAGGAACCAAATTTTAAATCTGCCAAAATAAGTCTGACTACCACTTAATGAGCATTGTAATCCAAGGAGTGAACACAAACACTGTCGGACACTCCAGAAATGACTCTATCATTGTAGGTGCCACTCTCTGCATCTCACCCTAACAAACTGACATCACTAACTTTCCTGTTCTCACTAACCCAGAGATTAACTGAGAAACGGGTATTTAGTGAATTCAGTGTCATAACTATAGTGTTTATCTGGGTTTTCCTTTTCTTTGTGTAACTTCTGATCTTGATGTTCTGTTCATGATTCTTGCTGAGCCAAGATGGAGACTAAGCCGATGCCCAGCTGGTTACTGAACTGCCCAGATGTTACCAATATTAATGAACTGACAGATGAACTCCTTAAAACTCTGGATTATACAAGTAGATTTGTGCTCTCAGGATCACATGTGAAGCAACATCCTGAGACCTAAGGGGGGATTTGTGGATTTCAAAAATGTGACTGACCAGGTCGCCAAAACTCAGAGAACTTCTCCTCAGTGCAGCGATGCAAGATCCTGCTAGTATTCCAGATCAGTCAGCGGCAGTTTCCCAAATGATGAATCAAAACAGTCATTAAAGGATTAGAAGTGTTTCTCAGTAACTTCACATGTTGACACTGTAGTTCTATAAATCAGAAACACATTGAATGGACTCATTTATACCTGTTATTGAGCAACACAAACATTTTCTGAAAACAAATGAAAACACGTAGAAGCTGTGAGATTCTGACCAGTTTAGTGTAAAATCAACATTTTTTTCAAAAATCTCCTCTGAATGAGGTTTTGTCCTGAAACCAGACAGAAGAAGGCAGGTCGCTGTTTAAAATCAGGAAAAAAATAAAGTCTCAATATTCTTGATTCATTTTGTAATAGAAACAAAACACAGACTGTTTACAATCCCAGAGGGTTCACCCTGTTATAAGTCAGTGTAGCATCACAGTGGTTTTGAAGCTGTTATCTGAAGGTAAAGCAGTGACATGAAGTTACTTTAAGGCCTGAACTGCTTTCACACACAAACATCAGCTGGGAAACTGCCTGGTCTTTGAGCCAAGATGGCTGCCTGTGTGAGCGGGCAGAGAGAAGCTGTGGTTCGTCCTGGTGCTTTGAATGATGACACTGTGATAAGAAGGTGAGTTCAGTCTGATCTGAGGTCTGATGTGTTTCACAACATTCAGGACTGTTATTGATGTGGAGGGGAAGGCAGCACTGGGTTGAGCACTAGGACCCAGCAGGCATCAGGGCGTGTACACAGAGTGTGAGAGCTCACCTGGGCTCCTCCTCCTGTGATGAAGCACACCTGAGAGACCGTCAGCAGCTGAGGACGGACTGTGTTTGCTCTCACCAGCTGCTTTCAGTCCTTTAAAGGTAATATATGATTTAACTTTACAATACCATTCAGCTAACCAGCGAACATTCAGCTAACCAGCGAACATTCAGCTAACGTGCTAACATTCAGCTAACCAGCGAACATTCAGCTAACCAGCTAACATTCAGCTAACCAGCTAACATTCAGTTAACAGCTAACATTCTGAGCAGAGTGAAGAACAACAGTGTTGACGTCCTGTCAAAGACGTCTCTGCGTGTCCGTCCTGTCTCCTAACAGCACTCTGTAGCTCAGAGGTTACAGTCTGACAGCCTGTAGCTTCAGCTGGAGATGTAAAAGCAGCCAGTTCACTACTGAGTCTAATAAGTCAACAACATAAACTCACTAAATGTCAAGAAAGGAAATATTTTGGCTCCTGTTTTCATTATAAACAGAAAAATCCAACCATCTGAACTCAAGTTTCTCTCTCTGACTGAACTGAGATCAGTTTAATCTGCTTGTTAACTCGTCGTCAGACACACTTCATTCAAACTGGACCTGAACTGAATCACAGTCACAAACACTAACATGTAACTTTACTGTGTGTTTTATGAGATTCTAGTTAAAAACTCACAAAGTATCTGCAGCACAGCTGAAGGATTTTATAACACAAGTTGTTACCTGAATGTTTCTTCATGACAACTTGTGAGTTGTGTGAGTTGTTGTGTAGTGACCTCATAGAAACTAACAGTCAGTTAAAGTGACTGTTGGTCTGTAAAAGTCACTAAAGCTGCTTTGTTGAACCAAAGTAACAACAACTGAACATGTATTTGACCTTTACACTCTCATTAAACACACAAGTCATCAGATTTCACTCATATGATTCATATGATGTGATTAATGTGTAACTCTAACAGCATCTTCAGGCGGCGCCGGTCCAAAGTCTCATTCACTGTGATGGTTTTGGTGCAGACAGTCGTGTCCTTGTGAACCTCCAGCTGAAGGTAATGTTACACATTTAAAATGTTTGACTCGTTAACACAAGCTGTCGTTAGCTTAGCAACACTAGAAACAGCAACAATCTGGACATGAAATAATGTTTGTATTTAACCGATGAGCTGAAATGAATATTTAGAAGTGCAGCATTGATGTGACACTGATATGAAGCAGCCAATCAGAGGAGGAGCAGCTGATGTTCTGACAGGAGACGTGATGGAAAGGCTGATTTCAGTTGATGTGCAGACAAATGATTTGTGTTTCCTCTCCAGATGAAAGTGTGTGTGAGTTGAGCAGCATGAATCAGTGTGAGGACAGAGAGGAGGGAGGCCCTCCCTCTAAAACCACTGGACCTGGACCTGGACCTGGACCTGAACCTGGACCTGGACCTGGACCTGAGCCCAGCTGTGTGTCCTTCAAGAGTGACCGGTCAAAAGGTCGTTTCATTCATTTTAAAGGACAACCAGCTCCTGCTGTAAAGAGGTGAGCTGTTAATAACATTAATATGTGACTGATTCATGTTTAACTGTGGAGAAAGATGTTTTTTGAAACCTGATGTTTATTTTCAGCTTCGTTCTTCTTCACTTAAATTTATCTTCTCACTTTAGAAAGCTGCTCAATAGAACCAGTCTTCAACTCTTCATTTCACTTTATTGAATTAGTTTGGTCCAATATTCTCTGAAGGTTTATTCCTGATGTTTTCCACTATTTTATGGACAGAAGCTTCTGTGTTTGAAGACTAGAAAGTGAATTAACATCTCTGGTGGTATTCTTCTCTGTCCAACAGGAGACCAGCCTCTACTGGACCTGGACCTCGACCTGGACCTAGACCTGGACCTGAGCCCAGCTGTGTGTCCTTCAAGAGTGACCAGTCAAAAGATCGTTTCATTCATTTTAAAGGACAAGAACCTCCTGCTGTAAAGAGGTGAGCTGTTACATTTACCTGATATATACTTTTCACACCTGCTTGTACCGATCAATGGATAAGATCATTGATTTCAAACAAGAACATTCCTCAGACAGACAGTAAGTTGTTGCCCTGTTGCTCTCTGTTGATGTTTGTCCTCATTAAATCCAGTCTGACCAGTTGTCCTGATGGTCTTCATGTTCTCAGAGTGATGATGGAGGTCAGAGCAGGATTAGTATTAAAGGACAGGTTCACATTTCTTCATGTCCGTCCCTAAACAACTCTGACAGGACAGTGTTCCTCCTGTGGACAAACAGCAGTGACTCACCTCCTGCTGAAATCTGAGCCTGCTGCTGAGGAGAGGAAGGGCTGTGTGTTATATCTGATGTTACAAGGGCCCGACCCATCTGGACTTTGTGGGGCCGGTACCGAAACCCATATTAAGGAGTAAAAAACTCTGATAACTGATATATCCGCTGATTAGATATAAAATATAGAAAAACAAATAACTTATTTTCTGATCTCTTAAATATAGTTTAAACACTTGAGACAAAGATATGAACTGAAGGCAGAACATTTTACTGTTTTACAATATTTATTAAATACGCAAAAATAATAAAGTTTTACAAATATGTCTAAAATCACATGGAGCATTTTAAAACTCAGACTTTAAATATTTTTTCTTCCCACAAGTCATGTTGACATGAATATAGCTTATATTTACAAATGATGAATTTACTAGTTGCTTTGTATTTATGCCGTTGTGTTGTTAATCACGTAAAATCAACCCACAAAATATTCAATAAATGACTTTCAGGTAACACAAAGCAGACAAAATAAATTTCAGGATAGAGTTTGTATGAAAAGCAAACCAGTAATTTAGTTTTTTGGTATCTGATTCAAAGATTTGCGGACACAATGTGACTGATTCTTCATGATTCCTCCACAGAGTCGACCAGGAGAGCTCAGAGGTTCCCAGAGGTCGGTCTGTCCAGCAGCATCAGACACACCTGGACTCCATATTTATGGTCTGTACATGAACAACAACTACTTTTACATCCAGTCTGTTCACAATAATCTCCATGCTGCACTTTACAGACCAGTGGTGAATCTGTCCAACATGGATCTGATGTTAAATGTTGTCATTCACATAATATTCAGTTTCAGCTGCTGGAGGAGAACATTGTGACTTTTGTGAAGAACGAGCTGAAGAAGGTCCAGAAGATTCTGAGTTCAGATCACTCTGAATACTTACACAGTCAAAGTGATGATGAGGAGGTGTTGGACGGTGAGGATGAAGAACAGAGGAGGAGCAGCAGAGAGGCATTTCTGAAGATCACACTTCACTTCCTGAGGAGAATGAAGCAGGAGGAGCTGGCTGACCGTCTGCAGAGCAGTAAGAGGATTTCTCTAAAGATTTAACATGATGGATCAATGAGACAATTACTGAAGTCTGATGATGAATCTGTTCATATATACAATCTTTGGGGGGGGATTGACATATTTTCTTCATAAATAACTTAATGATCTTTTTTGTTGTGTGTTCATTTAGAACATCTTGCTGCAGTTTGTCGGTGTGAACTTAAATCTAAGCTTCAGAAGAAGTTCCAGTGTGTGTTTGAGGGGATCGCTAAAGCAGGAAACCCAACCCTTCTGAATCAGATCTACACAGAGCTCTACATCACAGAGGGAGGGACTGCAGAGGTCAATGATGAACATGAGGTCAGACAGATTGAAACAGCATCCAGGAAACCACACAGACCAGAAACAACAATCAGACAAGAAGACATCTTTAAAGCCTTACCTGGAAGAGACGAACCAATCAGAACAGTGATGACAAAGGGAGTGGCTGGCATCGGGAAAACAGTCTTAACACAGAAGTTCACTCTGGACTGGGCTGAAGACAAAGACAACCAGGACCTACAGTTCACATTTCCGTTCACTTTCAGAGAGCTGAATGTGCTGAAAGAGAAAAAGTTCAGCTTGGTGGAACTTGTTCATCACTTCTTCACTGAAACCAAAGAAATCTGCAGCTTTGGGGAGTTCCAGGTTCTGTTCATCTTTGACGGTCTGGATGAGTGTCGACCTCCTTTGGACTTCCACAACACTGACATCCTGACTGATGTTAGAGAGTCCACCTCAGTGGATGTGCTGCTGACAAACCTCATCAGGGGGAAACTGCTTCCCTCTGCTCGCCTCTGGATAACCACACGACCTGCAGCAGCCAATCAGATCCCTCCTGAGTGTGTTGACATGGTGACAGAGGTCAGAGGGTTCACTGACCCACAGAAGGAGGAGTACTTCAGGAAGAGATTCAGAGACGAGGAGCAGACCAGCAGAATCATCTTCCACATCAAGACATCACGAAGCCTCCACATCATGTGCCACATCCCAGTCTTCTGCTGGATCACTGCTACAGTTCTGGAGGATGTGTTGAAGACCAGAGAGGGAGGAGAGCTGCCCAAGACCCTGACTGAGATGTACATCCACTTCCTGGTGGTTCAGGCCAAAGTGAAGAAGGTCAAGTATGATGGAGGAGCTGAGTCAGATCCACACTGGACTCCAGAGAGCAGGAAGATGATTGAGTCTCTGGGAAAACTGGCTTTTGATCAGCTGCAGAAAGGAAACCTGATCTTCTATGAATCAGACCTGACAGAGTGTGGCATCGATATCAGAGCAGCCTCAGTGTACTCAGGAGTGTTCACACAGATCTTTAAAGAGGAGAGTGGACTGTACCAGGACAAGGTGTTCTGCTTCGTCCATCTGAGTGTTCAGGAGTTTCTGGCTGCTCTTCATGTCCATCTGACATTCATGAACTCTAGAGTCAATCTGCCAGTAGAAGAAAAGCAGTCAACATCCTGGTGGTCTAAACTATTTAGATACAAACCTGACCCAACACATCTCATCAACTCCCAGGAGTCTGAAGCAAGAAAAAACGAAGTTGCATTGACACAGTACCTCCAGAGTTTTGTAGACGAGGCCTTACAGAGTCCAAATGGACACCTGGACTTGTTCCTCCGCTTCCTCCTCGGTCTTTCACTGCAGACCAATCAGAATCTCCTACGAGGTCTGCAGACACAGATACGAAGTATCTCAGGGACCAATCAGAAAACAGTTGAGTACATGAAGAAGAAGATCAGTGAGAATCTTTCTCCAGAGAGAAGCATCAATCTGTTCCACTGTCTGAATGAACTGAACGATCGTTCTTTAGTGGAGGAGATCCAACAGTCCCTGAGATCAGGACGTCTCTCCACAGATAAACTGACTCCTGCTCATTGGTCAGCTCTGGTCTTCATCTTACTGTCATCAGAAAAAGATCTGGATGTGTTTGACCTGAAGAAATACTCTGCTTCAGAGGAGGCTCTTCTGAGGCTGCTGCCAGTGGTCAAAGCCTCCAACAAAGCTCTGTAAGTGTGGAGAAGTTTTTTCAGAATGCAGTTATTGTGCTGTTGTTGACCTAAATAGAAATAATTTACTTCATTATTCTTTATCCAGACTGAGTGGCTGTAACCTCTCAGCGAGAAGCTGTGAAGCTCTGTCCTCAGTTCTCAGCTCCCAGTCCTCTAGTCTGAGAGAGCTGGACCTGAGCAACAACAACCTGCAGGATTCAGGAGTGAAGCTACTTTCTGTTGGACTGGAGAGTCCACAATGTGGACTTGAAACTCTCAGGTCAGATAGTCCATAGTTTGTTTCAAACTATTTTTGTATTTCTTTAATGTTTGAATTCAATTCTCTCTCTCATGTCAGAACTCTTGTGTTTTGAAAGTATGCTGCTTATTATTGTTTCATGTCTGTTTAGTCCAGATTTAGTCTTGGTGATTTTTCATATCTCTGACATTTTAGAGTAAAACAGAAAGCAAGTTCACATGTGCTACAATGTTATTATAAATAATGTAAATGTCTTTTTTTTTTACTGTTCACACTTCAGGCTGAGTGTCTGTGACGTATCAGAGAGAAGCTGTGAAGCTCTGTCCTCAGTTCTCAGCTCCCAGTCCTCTAGTCTGAGAGAACTGGACCTGAGTAACAACAACCTGCAGGATTCAGGAGTGAAGCTACTTTCTGTTGGACTGGAGAGTCCACAATGTGGACTTGAAACTCTCAGGTCAGATAGTCCATAGTTTGTTTCAAACTATTTTTGTATTCCTTTAATGTTTGAATTCAATTCTCTCTCTCATGTCAGAACTCTTGTGTTTTGAAAGTATGCTGCTTATTATTGTTTCATGTCTGTTTAGTCCAGATTTAGTCTTGGTGATTTTTCATATCTCTGACATTTTAGAGTAAAACAGAAAGCAAGTTCACATGTGCTACAATGTTATTATAAATAATGTAAATGTCTTTTTTTTACTGTTCACACTTCAGACTGAGTGACTGTAACTTCTCAGAGAGAAGCTGTGAAGCTCTGTCCTCAGTTCTCAGCTCCCAGTCCTCTAGTCTGAGAGAACTGGACCTGAGTAACAACAACCTGCAGGATTCAGGAGTGAAGCTACTTTCTGCTGAACTGAAGAGTCCACACTGTGTCCTTGAAACTCTCAGGTCAGGATTCATTATTTTATTTCATTATTTTATGTAACTTTACAATTGGAGCAGGTCTTGATCACACTCCTAATATAATTCAATTTATTTAAAAGACCCAACATTTCCTCCATGGGCAAGCACTTGACACAGAGGTCAGAAAAAAAAGCCTTTTAACAGGTAGAAACCTCGAGCAGAACCGGACAGAAGCCCCACTACACTGCCTCTTCAAGGCAGGAATCTTGCGTCCCTATTCCACCTCACTGTAGATGTGAAAGTTACAAAGGTGGAATGGGGGGACGGTTTCATTCTGCCTCTGATCCTCGAACAGAGCCACAACAGAGGTGAGACGACATCTGTGTGGACAGGAGTGTGATGTTCTGATAGTGTTCACAGTCTGACAACTTTTCAGATCCTTCACTCATCAAAGTAATAATACAAAACCAATGACACCCCTGATCTATATATATATTTAAAATGTGGGTCAGTCAGTCTATTCTGCACTAATCCTGACTTGCATATCTCAGCAACCATTGGATGGGTTGTCATGTGGGTTTTGACATTCATGCTCCCCTCAGGATGAACTGTAATTACTTTGGTGATCGTCTCACATTTCATCATCATTATTTTAATCTGTACAATATGTTGGTTCATGACAAAATATTTGCAAACCTAATGGCATTTCCATCAGCTTCAGTTAGACTCTGTGTTCATTGCTGATTAGTAAATTATTAAACTAAGATGATGAATATAATAAATATTAAACTCTTAAACACAGATGTGCACTTAATCATTATGACCCTCAGCTGATCTGTGATGTGTGTTGTTTTGTGTGTCTGCAGGCTGTCAGGTTGTAAGATCACAGAGGAAGGCTGTACTTCTCTGGCCTCAGCTCTGGACTCCAACCCCTCCCATCTGAGAGAGCTGGACCTGAGCTACAATCATCCAGGAGACTCAGGAGTGAAGCAGCTGTCTGCTCGACTGGAGGATCCAGGCTGGAGACTGGACACTCTCAGGTATGAAGAGTCCTGCTGCAGCCACAGACAGTCAGTAGCCCCATTCACACTGCTGCGCCAATTCTCTGCCTACGCCTCTGTGAGAATTTTTCGGGGGTGGTTAAGGGTGAAATTTAGCTCCAGCGCTGATCGCCACATGTCGGTCCTTCACTCAACTAAATAATTGGAAATGTCAAACAAAGCAACATTACAGGACCAAACAAATGTAACGTAGTAACTGTAACTGTCTTTGGCAGCTTATATGAGGAAATAAATACTGCAGTTATACGTGGAGAAGCATCTGTCCTCCCGTCTGTCGTCTCTTTCGTCCTTCCGACTCTAAATCACATTTCTGCCTGAAAAAGAGCATCTGTCACCGACAAAAAACATTAAACTTTGAATCAGTTTCACTCTTAGTTGTTCTGGAGTTGTGTTAAGCTTCTGCTCGTGGAAATCCAATGTTTCCTGATTTTGCTGCTTCAAAATAAAAGCTTTGAAATAACTGCATAATGCAGGACTCTTATTGTGAAGGATTTATAGGAATTATTAAACGCAGGAAGATGGCGCGACAACTTTGCATGACTGGACTTTTAATTTATCTTCTGTGGCAGCAAACAACACATGGTTTCAGTCACTAACTGAGTCTATCCACACACTTTATGTCGGACTACAGTAATAACAGCAGCACTTTACTGTGACTGCAGCAACGTGCTCGTAGCTCTGTCACATACCAGAGAGACTCACTCCCTACCAACTCAACACAGAGTAGTGTTTGATGTCACAAGTTATAGAGCTGCAGCTAACAACTATTTTCATAACCCATTAATTAAAGACAAAAGCAAAGTTTTAGTTTTTTACATGTCCAGCATTTTATTAAAAGAATAAAACATTTCTCTTACATTTTCCCCTTCAGTCTTGTTCAGTTCAATTTCAAACAACTTACAAATTTTAAAAGCAACATAAATATATTAGAGGTGATGAAATGTCTCCATTATAAGATGCGTCAAGATGCTGAGAAGGAGCATAATCAAACGTGAAAGACGCTGCAGATGGATGCAGGTTTTGTTTGATGATTGAAAAGATGCAGCTTTTATTTTGTGGACTGACAGCCCTGTGCAGTGATATAGATCATTGAAGATGATGAACACTGAGATGCATCGAGAATCGTTGACAGCTGAATCGTAATGAAATCGTGGAACCGGTGAAGATTCACACCTCTAAAATGTTTGTTCCATGAAGAATGCAAAAGTAAAATGTAGTTTGTTTTCTAAAGTGCACATAGCACTCCTTCATCCTCCATCATTGATAGTGGCCTCATGTATTAGCAGCATA
The DNA here is from genome assembly GCF_900880675.1 of Sparus aurata. Classification (NCBI taxonomy): domain Eukaryota; kingdom Metazoa; phylum Chordata; class Actinopteri; order Spariformes; family Sparidae; genus Sparus; species Sparus aurata. Next base: position 94,853 of record NW_022045130.1, on the reverse strand, counting down.
CTGAGGATACCATCAGTCCGAACAGCTGCTGGCTGTGGTGTCATGGGGCGTCCTTCCTCACAACGTAGTCACCATGTTGACTTGTTTCTTTGTGAAGTGACAGACACGATATTATATCATATCATATGTCATATCATAATAGATTACAGGTTAAACATGTAATAGATTACATATTAAACATGTAATAGATTACAAAGGGTTTGTTGAGCCAGTAGATGCAGAAACATGAACAGTCCTACTAGGGGAGAACCCAAAGAGCTGTGATCCAGCAGCAGTCTATGTTCTGCTGCCACAAACTGAGGGACAGTGAGTGACAGTCAGCTGACAGTTGTTCATCTTATATGTGATGACACTTATTATTTAGTGTTGTGCTGTTATTGTCAGCTTTGGTTACACGAATATGTTGTGCTTTGATCTGCTGTACTAGTCTTTACACTGCAAAATTCTTCTTCTTTTCTTGCTTTGGCGACATTTTTTTGTCACATCGTGCCAATAAAGACATTTTACAATTTGGATTTGAATTTAGAAAAGCAAATAAAAAGATAAATGTACATTGTGAATGCAGCCTGAGCCATGCACTGAGAATAAAAAGGACATGTAATATATATTTTAACAGAACAGATTCAAGTTTCTATGTGAAGAAATAAAGACTTGACTTCAGATGATCTCTGACTACGACATGAAATATTCTAAAACCTCCTCTGATGTCCTCCAGTGTCTCTGAGCGTACTTCAGCTAATTACCCACCAGGGGGCGACACTGATCCATCACAGACCTGAGAGCACAGACGGAAGCTGTTTCTGTCTTAAACGTTGGTTGTTAAATTGAAACCTGTAATGTAGCCGGGCCCTAATCTTGTGTTTGCAGGAACAACAGGTTTACTAATGGATGAAGTGGATCAGGTCCAAAAGTTCATCCTGTCCAAACTTTTGTCAGTCAGCCTGTCCAACAAACAAATCCTGCTGCTCATTAAAACTCTGAACAATAAGTGACTAAAGGGCCATGTGAGATCAGCTCTGCACATCTTGTAGCTGTTTTCTCTGAAGACTTTAATATAAAGTGCTGCCACGCTTTTGATGACTTGGCTCGTACACTATTCTCCTCTGCAACTCTCATTAAAGCGAAACTCTCGCCAAAAAGCAACCGAGGCTTTATTTGGGATTGAATATGAGTCAAACCTTCGTGTAAAAGCATAATTACGACGAAAGAGGCACTTTTAAGATTTACCGTAGTTTCGGTTTTGGGCACGTTCATTTTGAACGGGAGTGCATGGGGCAGGATATGCTAGCATCAAAATCGGTATTTTTAGAACACTAAGAAGGCTCGACACAACATGAAAATTTGCTTGTAGCATCACTACTCACGTTAGCTGCTTCAGCTCCTGCACGTTGCCGTCACCATTACTCTCCTGCCTGTCAGGTCGCACTCGGGGATCGACACTTTTTGCCTGCCATGACGGTAACGTGCAGGAGCTGGAGCAGCTAACGTGAGTAGTTCAAAAACCTTCTTTTTCATAAACTCTGTGTACACAAACAATGTTCTCAATGCTCGTGTTCATGTGTAGAGACCCTGGTGATGCTACGAGCAAAGTTTCATGTTGTGTAGACCAAATAAAGCCTCGGTTGCTTTTTGGCAAGAGTTTCGCTTTAACATGAACATGTCAACACATGAAACCATGAAGCTGTTTCTATCACAAACAGGTTCAGTGACACTTGTGAGGTTCTGGAGGGAAACAGTCTGGGAGTCTCTGTCACTTGGTTTTGTGGCAGAGGTCGGGAACCAACGTCCAATGTTTTCTGATTGATTTATTACGTATAAATTGTATTTGTTTCTTTGCACAGTAAAACAAAGCAGCAGAAACACAGCAAGAACAAAAAGCAGACTGTGCAGCTGAGATTCAGAAAAGCCCTCCAAGCTTCAAACAGGAATCAGACCTCAAAAGTTCTGACGTCCGAATCCAAAAGTCCTATAATATAGAAACATAGTCACAAGTTGACATTGGATCAAACAGCAAGCGTAAGGTCGCCCACAGGAAACAGCAACAACATCCAATAAAATAAAGATGAAGTGATAAATCCAACAGGAGGTTTGTGTGTGTTCTCAGATGTTGTGGTCCTCTTTCACACACACCAACATCCTGTGGCTCACTCTCTGTGTGTGAGGAGAGTGGCAGAGGTGAAGAGGTTCAGGGAGAACAGGGAGAAGCAGCCTGATGGACAGATTGAGTTTCTGTGTATGAGAGTCATGTCATGTCCATGTTTGCATGCTGAAAGAGGATGTGCTGCTCTGACCCCCCTCCTCCTTTCAGGGTGGAGCCTGCTGGAGTCCGATGGTTGACACCAGGTCTGAGGAAGTGTGAGTGTCTGTTTACTTTAATTCATGAAAACACTGTGACATCACTCATTCACATCTGTGATGACATCATCACACTGATGACACATTAATAACTGCAGCTGTGTTGTGTCTTTTTCTCTCCATCAGATTCCTGTGAGCTCACAGTCGACACAAACACAGTCAGCAGAAAGATCAAACTGTCTGACAACAACAGGAAGATGACACGTGTGGAGGAGGATCAGTCATATCCTGATCATCCAGAGAGGTTTGAGTCTTTGTGTCCTCAGCTGCTGTGTAGAACTGGTCTGACTGGTCGCTGTTACTGGGAGGTCGAGTGGAGAGGAAGAGTTTCTATATCAGTGAGTTACAGAAGAATCAGAAGGAGAGGAGGCAGTAATGACTGTTGGTTTGGACAGAATGATCAGTCCTGGCGTCTGAGGTGCTCTGATGGTCATTACTCTGTCTGTCACAATAAGAGAGAAACAGACATCTCCTCCTCCTCCTCCTCTGGTAGAGTAGCAGTGTATGTGGACTGTCCTGCTGGCACTCTGTCCTTCTACAGAGTCTCCTCTGACTCACTGATCCACCTCCACACCTTCAACACCACATTCACTGAACCTCTTTATCCTGGATTTGGGTTCATCTGGTCCAGTTCTGCTTCCTCAGTGTGTCTGTGTGGTGTTTAGTGTGCAGAGTCTCCTCCTGTCACAGAAACATTGTCAGTGCTGAACAGTTGAGTCTGTACAGGATCACAGTCACATCAATCTTTCAGCTTCTTGTCATAAATTCATCAGTCAACTTTGTACAAAATGATTCAAACTGATTGAAAAGATTCTTCATTTACATTTTAAACTTCTTCAATTAAATTGTGTAAATTGTGTTGACTTGTACTTTCTGTCATGTGTTGTTTTGAATTCTGGCTCTTGTTACAATAATATCCAGAACTATTAGTGAACTGTAAGAAACAGAAAACATTGACTCGTCTGCAGCTTTAATTGTAAAGAATCATTGTGAACAAAGTTGTGAATGGACAGTAAAATCTGATCAAATGTACTCGACACTCCACCTGAAACACTCTGACTTGTTTCATGTGTTTCTAATGATGAAACCAAAAGTTTGATGGTGTTGGTTAACACATGTAATTATGTCTGTAGTGACGTGATAAACTGCACAACATCTGTTCATTTCTGTGTGATTATTATATGAGAAGAAAACACATTTGAATGACAATCATTGTGTTTCTCTCAGTGTTTTGTGGCTGTTGAAGTCCGGCTGTATTTTCAGGACGTTTGTTGGATTTGAATCTCGTCTGTGAAACTAAACAGCTGTGAGAAAAGTCTTTCTCTGTCTGACCCGGTTGGCTGAAGATGTTTGGAAGTCTGAGAGCCGGATGAAATACTGAAACACTTTCAGAGATCACAAACTAAACTGTCCTGATGAAGTTTTTAAACAAGTGCTGAAGAGATTTGAGCTCATGTTTGATGCTTCTGAACGTTGATGTTCAGAGCAAAGAGTCCAAAACTTGTACAAATTGTTCCTTTTTGTTTAAATCTGACTGTTCGTGAAACGATCAGCTGACGAGTTTATAATCAGACTGAAAGATGTCGCACAGCATCACTGAAATGTTTCTCCTCTGCTAAAGTAGCTCAATATAAGAAAATCAAATATTTACAATATTAATGAGGTAATAAGACAATTTTCCCAACAGAACACTGTTTGAAGCCAGAGAGGTGGCAGGGTCCGCCACATATAAACACAGTGTAACAGTATAAAGTTTGTTTATTTAGTTTGTTGATCAGCTGATGAAGATCTTTGTCTGCTCGTTGTTATTTCTTCCACTAAACTACAGACTGCTCCTTTAAACTTTCTTTCCTGGCATCAGAAATCGAGTGAAGAACAAAAACTTTGACTTGATTTTAGAAAATATCTGAAACAAGTATTATTCTGTGTGATTGCAGCACAGCGAGCACAACTTAAACTCCTCTTTTTATTTTATTATTCTGACTTGTTTCAGGATAAAAGACTTTTTTAAAAACAGATTTTTAATATTCTTAAAGCTTAAACATGTTTTCTTTTAGAGAAGGAACAAATAAATGATAAAAGCAAAACAGAATGAGTGTAAAAGTTTGCTGAGACATGAATTGATGATGAAATGAAAGCAGGTGGCAGCACAGAATCAGTGGGACTCAGAGATCTTCTGTCCTGACGACTCTCATCAATCTGTATGTGACTCATTTGTTTAACACTCACATTCAATCATTCATTTTCTCTTCAGTTCTTTTGTTAAACGCTTTAAGTTCTCACCAAATATGTTCAACGCTTCAACATGTGTGTGAATCAATAAGTCATGTAGTGATTATGGGTCGTTCCAACCAGCCAACTCACCCACAATCCAGAACTTTTCCCGCTTCTCCAGAACACTTCATGTAGAAACTTAAATGAACTGAATGTGATTGTGCAGCTAAACTCCAAATACTTTTTAACTTGTGGATTTTTCAACTTTGACTCTCTAAACTCAATTTCAGGATTTTGGTGAATTTGAGACAAAACAACTATTTGGATTTTACAAGTTGTCATGAATTGAACAAAAGTTTCAACACAAATGTCTTTAAAAAGAATGTGTGACATGAGCTGGCAGGTCCTGGGTCAGTCGGTGTGGAGCGACCCGTATCTACAGAACATCTAAATATCTTATTTTACTCTGTCGTTTACTGAGGTTCTGAAAATAACACGTGTCATACTTTCCATACAACTTCAGTTTTTATATTTCAACACTTTCACCTGAAAAACATTCAGGACGTAAAATCAAACGTCTCTGAAGCTTTATTTAACAAGATGTGTGTCACTCACATGTTGATGTTTCTGGTTGTTTTATGTGTTTTTATAATGATGAGAAGAAAAAACAAACCTGTGATCGTGTTCATAAACTCATCTGATCGTTTCCATGGTGACATAATAAACAGATGGATGTAAAAACAGGTTGTTTATCAGGATGTTTTATTACAAAAACAGAATATTAACAGCTGATTAGAATACAAAACAAACAAACAAGTCTGTATTATTATGTATATATTCATTAAACTGTCTCATTGTGCTGACGTGGTGTTTTTCTACTGTTAACTTCATGTTATTTATTGTTTTAAGTGTTTCTACCGTTCTGACAACAGATGTGACACGTTTAACCAGAGTTTGATCACTTTTACTTTGAAAATATCCATGATGGAAGAATGAAAGAGGTGGAAACTTTTTAGAAACAGGTGAGCATCATCAAAGATTGTATAGTCTGAGGGTCTTAGCAGGAAGTAGACGGAGCCGGAATGATCTCCTCTGTCAGTAGAAACACCTGGTTTCACCTTTTAGAAACAGGTGAGCATCATCAAAGATAGTCTAGATGATCTTTGATGACGCTCACCTGTTTCTAAAAGGTTTCCATCTTTTCCCAGAGATGATAAAGAGCTCTGTGAGGAGCTGTTGTCTGTAACACCACTGAGACACATCGAGAGGAGAGGACATATATGCAGCAATAAAGGAGATGTTGAGACAGAGAGGTGTCGATCTGAACCAGGTGGTCTCATCACCACAGATGGAGCCCCTGCCATGGTGGGAAGAGAGAAGACGACCCTGATCTCAGAGCTCACCACCGTCTCATCCATCACACTGTTCTGTGTGCTCAAGTCATGAACACAGTGATGAAACTCATCAGCTTCCTGTGGACGTCCTCGTTCCTTCAGCATGGCCTCCTGACAGAGTTCCTGGAAGATGTTGAGGCAAACGCCAACGAGCTGCTGCTGCACAACCATGTGAGGTGGCTGAGTGAAGGCAAAGCACCGAGAGCTTCAACGATGCCACAGTGGAGCTGTCGGAGGAGAAGAGGGTGTCAGGATCAGAGTAATTCCCGTCATCGTCATCAAATTGTGTTATTGTAGGCCTGTTTAGTCACTTACAGCCTGTTTCTCTATCCTCGGTAGCAAACTGTGGCATTGGTTGGATGCCACAGTTGTGCAGAAGAGGACCACAAACGTCACAGCTGATGCAACAGAGGTCCAAAAATACCTTGAACCATCATTCTATCAGAAAAACAGACATCATGACTATATTATATTTATTGGCATTATCATTTAAACACAATTCAAGTCAAAGCTTCTTGCACCAAAGCCATGAAGCTTCGGCCCAAGTGTGAACCAACTGGATGGAAAGCTTCAATGCTTCATGAAGCTTCATCTCGCCATCACTAGGCGTGCGTACCTGCTCAGGTGAGTGATGTCATGACTTGGTGTTGGTGACGTGATGCTGCTTTAGGTTTGGACACATTCTGGGAGCTGCTGTTGGGTTCTGGATCACATGTGTTGGGCTGTTGGTCCACTGGGTCTCTATTTAATGATCATTATGGTTGACTGTCACTTCTGATGCACTTATGGTGTTGCTGAAGAGCACTTTGGTGAAATCAAAGGAGAATTTATAATTATGAATTTCCTTTGTAAAGTCACCAGTGAGAGTTTGTTACTAATTATTTCTGTTTGTTTCTTTTATAGGAGACCACTCCTACTGAACTGTGTCCAAATCATCACACTCAATCTTCAATAAAATAACTGAACAGAATCTGAAATCCTGAACTTCTGATTCTAATAGATCATCTATGGTGGTTAGTTTATCTGCACAGGCAACAGTTTTTCAGGAGAGCTGAAGTCAGCCGATCCTGTCACAAGATTTCTGAGACAACACAACAGGCTGAGGGGTAAATGAATTCAGAACCGGCTGACAGACGATCTAGTCTGATTTAAATGTACTTTTAATGTTTCCACAATAACAACGTCCATGTTACAGTTTCTGAATGATGAAAAGGCCAGGAGGATTAATGTACAGACGGACAGCAGCAGTCCAGGGACAATTCTAATATACAAGTAGAAACAGGTGACAGAGGAGCACAACAGTTTTGGGAGTTGCTCCTCTTTGTCCTCACAGAACCTCAGATGAGCTGATTTCTTCTTCTGGTCCTGTGTGCTGGTGAACCTCTGGTCCAGCAGCTTCTTGCTGTAGTAGATCTGCCAGGCGTGCAGCTGCACAGCGATAACCATCAGCAGGTACGTGGGACACCAGGCTCAGCTGGCTGACTGTCACCTGAGAATGAAAAGACAACAGTCACAACAAGTAGAAAATTAACAGTTTGAAGGTTTGTTTCAGTTTCTACAGCCTGTAGTGTTTCTGTCTGATTCTGTCAACATTTGATTTGTTTAAAATGTAGTTCAGCTGTTTGAACCCCTCGTCTTCTACATGAACTGTGACCAAGATGAAGAAAGGTCTGTTTTCTTTGTTCACTTTCAATATGTCAACTATTAATGCATTTCCAAAGATGATGCATTGTTATACTTGAAAATGCATCAAGTTACTTTAAAATCATTTCTGTTTTTTTAATGAAAGTTTTAAGCAGCTGATACACATGATGTTCATTTTAAACTCAGAAAAATTAAAGCTTTCAACCCCCCTGATGATAATTCCTGAAGCACTTTCTGAATCAACTCACACATAAAAAGAAAACAAATGAGTAAAGTGACAGAAAACAGTGTGAAACAGGTCAAAGACATTTATTAAAGTATGTTTTTGTGTCTTCTGGTGCTTCTCCTCTGCTCTGCTGCTCTTTAGCTCCCTCTTGTGGTGAATCTCGTGTCCTGCGCTCTCAGTCTGACAGCTCTGACACTTCATTGTTGTTGCTGTTTTCACAAAGTCTATAAAGTTTCTCCTCACTCAACAACTCTTATAAACAGACGATTTGTTAAGGGAGTCTGGTTATATTGTATTTGTAATCCTTGCCGAATTAACAAGTAGGTCCAGATAGTTAGGAATATGTGGAGAAAGCATTTTAAAAAGTTTGTTACATTTTTTAATTGAATTCTGCTTCCATCTCGCGCTTCTTTGCTGCCATGTAAAAAGGTGGAAACCAGGTGAGCATCATCACAGATTGTATAGTCTGAGGGTTTTCTGTTCCAGTGTGATAGAAACACATTTGATTTTTATCACAGCAGCATCACACAGACAAATATATTCTAGGATATTCATTGAAAATGTGCCGTATTTAATAATGAATGGTGTCCACATCAGCTGTGAAAACATTCTGACCAACACATTCTACTCTTGATTGGAACTTCAATACCCAGAAATCCCCTGTGGTGACGTCACTAACAGTTTGAACATGTCAACCCCCAGACTCCCTTATGAAATGTCTCCATTTAATGAGTTTTTGAGTTAGGAGACACTTTATAAACTCCCTGAAACGCTGTTTGTGACTGATTCTTCATTATTTGGGTCTTCTTGTAAATTCGGCATGTCTTAGCTCGTTGTGGGTCGTGCTGCAGCCCCCTCAGTCTAACAGGAAGACTCCCAGTCAGTCACACGCCTCTCTGGCTGTTTCCTCCTCACAGTTTAGTTTCACTTTCTCTGACAGGTGTGTTGCGCACCTGTATTGGCCGTCTGAACCTCCAGTGGAAGGTAATGTAATGAAGCTGACATGTTCGACTCGCTAACACAAGCTCTACTTTTCATTGTTACACCGGAAACAGCACAAAAAATGAAGCTCGGTTGTTTATTTCTCGACGAACTCGTTTAAGTTTAAACTCGGGACGACGGAGGAGAAACAACTGCCGATAAGAACATCCGCCATTTTGTGCCGATACTTGCTTACTTACTGAAACACAGCCAACACAGACTGACGACAGTTTAACTACCTTGGTTAAGCATCTTTGAGTATTTAGAGTTTCACTGTAGAAGCTTAACTTCTTCTCATTATTCATATTATTACTCCGCGGTGTGTTACGTCATGTGACCTCAGACCTCAGCTACGTCACACAGGTGAAGCACACTCGCAACCATAAAGTAAACAAGTGTTATGTTCGTGACATAGGTCTATATTATATATTATATTATATTGTTGAGCTTGTAACACATTTAGTAGTCACACACGAGGTTAAACTCAGATCGCTGCTCTTTGTATCAGAGTAAAATGACGAGCAGAATCTGTAAAAGATTCACTACATAAAAAACATGTTGGAAGTTCAGACTCTTTTCTTACAAGCATTCATATTTTATTGATCACATATATATGAATATATGTAATATATTTTCACATAAACAAGAATTATTTTTTAGGCTCGATGTCGAGACATTTTTCTCCCTGAACTCAAAATGAATGCAGTTAATTTATCACATTCAGGTAAAATCATGTTAGATGTAATAACAGAAGCACACTAGCAAAGTGTTGGTTGTCTATTAATAACAACGATGATAATAATAATAATAACAATAATAATATAACATCAGTGTCTTTATTTTTCTTGATGTTTTTCTGACATTAAATACATTCAAGTGAAATATTAATGAACAAACTCAGACAACAGTAAATATGTTAATAAATAGAAACTATTAGAGTTTTAAATGATAGTTATCAACAGAGGTGGATTGAAACTTAGTACATTTACTCAAATACTGTATTTAGGCTCTAATATTTATTTTTTATGCAACTTTATACTTCTACTCCACGACATATTAAAGGCAAATATTTGTCTGACAGACTTTAATAGTTAGTTTTCAGTTTCTCCCTCCTGTCCTGCCAAGTGAAGACTCTGTGTTGTTTGGTCTTTAAAGGTAAGATATGAATTAACTTTACAGTAACATTCAACTAACCAGCTAACATTCAGCTAACGAGCTAACATTCTGAGCAGAGTGAAGAACAACAGTGTTGACGTCCTGTCAAAGACGTCTCTGTGTGTCCGTCCTGTCTCCTAACAGCACTCTGTAGCTCAGAGGTGACAGTCTGACAGCCTGTAGCTTCAGCTGGAGATGTAAAAGCAGCCGGTTCACTACTGAGTCTAATAAGTCAACAACATAAACTCACTAAATGTCAAGAAAGGAAATAATTTGTCTCCTATTTTCATTATAAACAGAAAAATCCAACCGTCCACCGTCTGAACTCAAGTTTGTGTCTCTGACTGAACTGAGATCAGTTTAATCTGCTCGTTAACTCGTCGTCAGACTCACTTCATCCAAACTGGACCTGAACTGAATCACAGTCACAAACACTAACATGTGACTTTACTATGAGTTTGACGAGGTTCTAGTTAAAAAAAAAACTCACAAAGTATCTGCAGCACAGCTGAAGGATTTTATAACACAAGTTGTTACCTGAATGTTTCTTCATGACAACTTGTGAGTTGTGTGTGAGTTGTTGTGTAGTGGCCTCATAGAAACTAACAGTCAGTTAAAGTGATGTTGGTCTGTAAAAGTCACTAAAGCTGCTTTGTTGAAACAAAGTTACAACAACTGAACATGTATTTGACCTTTACACTCTCATTAAACACACAAGTCATCAGATTTCACTGATATGATTCATATGATGGGATTAATGTGTAACTCTAACAGCATTTTCAGGCGGCGCCGGTCCAAAGTCTCATTCACTGTGATGGTTGTGGTGCAGACAGTCGTGTCCGTGTGAACCTCCAGCTGAAGGTAATGTAACACATCTAAAATGTTTGACTCATTAACACAAGCTGTTGTTAGCTTAGCAACACTAGAAACGGCAACAATCTGGACGTGAAATAATGTTTGTATTGAACCGATGAGCTGAAATGAATATTTAGAAGTGCAGCATTCATGTGACACTGATATGAAGCAGCCAATCAGAGGAGGAGCAGTTGATGTTCTGACAGGAGACGTGATGGAAAGGCTGATTTCAGTTGATCTGCAGATGAATGATTTGTGTTTCCTCTCCAGATGAAAGTGTGTGTGAGATGAGCAGCATGAATCAGTGTGAGGACAGAGAGGAGGGAGGCCCTCCCTCTAAAACCACTGGACCTGGACCTGGACCTGGTGATGGACCTGAGCCTGGACCTGGACCTGGACCGGAGCCCAGCTGTGTGTCCTTCAAGAGTGACAAGTCAAATGATCGTTTCATTGATTTTAAAGGACAACCAGCTCCTGCTGTAAAGAGGTGAGCTGTTAATAACATTAATATGTGACTGATTCATGTTTTAACTGTGGAGAAAGATGTTTTTTGAAACCTGATGTTTATTTTCAGCTTCGTTCTTCTTCAGTTTAATTTATATTCTCACTTTAGAAAGCTGCCCAATAGAACCAGTCTTCAACTCTTCATTTCACTTTATTGAATTAGTTTGATCCAATATTCTCTGAGGGTTTATTCCTGATGTTTTCACTATTTTATGGACAGAAGCTTCTGTGTCTGAAGACTAGAAAGTGAATTAACATCTCTGGTGGTCTTCTTCTCTGTCCAACAGGAGACCAGCCTGTACTGGACCTGGACTCAGCTGTGTTTCCTTCAAGAGTGACTGGTCCCTGGACATTGTTACTTATGTTAAACAAGCACATTCCTCAGACAGACAGTAAGTTGTTGTCATATTGCTCTCTGTTGATGTTTGTCCTCATTAAATTCAGTCTGACCAGTTGTCCTGATGGTCTTCATGTTCTCAGAGTGATGATGGAGGTCAGAGCAGGATTAGTATTAAAGGACAGGTTCACATTTCTTCATGTCCGTCCCTAAACAACTCTGACAGGACAGTGTTCCTCCTGTGGACAAACAGCAGTGACTCAACTCCTGCTGAAATGTGAGCCTGCTGCTGAGGAGAGGGAGGGCTGTGGGTTATACCTGATGTTAGGGCCCGACAGATCTGGACTCCATGGGGCCAGCACCGAAACCCGTATGAAGAGTAAAAAACTCTGATAACTGATATTTTTTTACTGCAAGTGATGTCTACGTGAATATATCTTATATTTACAAATGATTATTTATTATTATCTTTATATTTAGGCTGTTGTGTTGTTAATCACCCAAAAGCAACACACAAAAAAAACAATAAATGACTTTCAGGTCACAAATCAGCCAAATTAAATCTCAAAATCAAGTTTGCACGAAAAACAAACCAGTATGTTAGTTTTTTGGTGTCAGATTCAAATTTATTGCAGAAATAATATAAATGAAAACGAAAAGACATAATGAAGCATTTTTTCATTCTCCAGTGTTGGAATCTCAATTTAATACAAGTTTACTGAGACTCCATACCAGTTTGCACTGGACAGTCAGCATCCAGCTAGCTTGTGTTAGCTGTGTGTTGCTATCCACGGTTTTAAATGGGTCAAGAGCTGGAGGGACTAAACCAGACAAGCTGCTGACCCAACCCAGTAAACTGACTGACTGTTGATTCACAGTGGGATCAGCAGTACGACCAACACTGATGTCAGAGGAAACCATCTGATTCAATGATGTCATCAACACTTTAACTCAAAGGACCTTCAGCTTGTGTTTGTCCCTGAGTGGACAGACACAATGTGACTGATTCTTCATGATTCCTCCACAGAGTTGACCAGGAGAGCTCCAAGGTTCCCAGAGGTCCATCTGTCCAGCAGCATCAGACACACCTGAATTCCATATTTATGGTCTGTACATGAACAACAACTACTTTTCCATCCAGTCTGTTCACAATAATCTCCATGCTGCACTTTACAGACCAGTGGTGAATCTGTCCAACATGGATCTGATGTTAAATGTTGTCATTCACATAATATTCTGTTTCAGCTGCTGGAGGAGAACATTGTAATTTTTGTGAAGAACGAGCTGAAGAAGGTCCAAAAGGTTCTGAGTTCAGATCGCTCAGGATGCTTCGAGAGTCAGAGGGAGGATGAGGAGGTGTTAGACGGTGAAGATGAAGAGCAGAGGAGGAGCAGCAGTGAGGCATTTCTAAAGATCACACTTCACTTCCTGAGGAGAATGAAGCAGGAGGAGCTGGCTGACTGTCTGCAGAGCAGTAAGAGGATATCTCTAATGATTTAACATGTTGGATCAATGAGAAGCTTACTGAAGTCTGATGATGATGAATCTGTTTATATATACAATGTTTAGGGGAAGGAAATTGACATATTTTCTTTATAAATAACGTAATAATCTTGTTTGTTGTGTGTTCATGTAGAACATCTTGCTGCAGTTTGTCAGCATAAACTTAAATCTAACCTTCAGAAGAAGTTCCAGTGTGTGTTTGAGGGGATCGCTAAAGCAGGAAACCCAACCCTTCTGAATCAGATCTACACAGAGCTCTACATCACAGAGGGAGGGACTGCAGAGGTCAATGATGAACATGAGGTCAGACAGATTGAAACAGCATCCAGGAAACCAGACAGACCAGAAACAACAATCAGACGAGAAGACATCTTTAAAGCCTCACCTGGAAGAGATGAACCAATCAGAACAGTGATGACAAAGGGAGTGGCTGGCATCGGGAAAACAGTCTTAACACAGAAGTTCACTCTGGACTGGGCTGAAGACAAAGCCAACCAGGACATACAGTTCACATTTCCATTCACTTTCAGAGAGCTGAATGTGGTGAAAGAGAAAAAGTTCAGCTTGGTGGAACTTGTTCATCACTTCTTCACTGAAACCAAAGAAATCTGCAGCTTTGAAGAGTTCCAGGTTGTTTTCATTTTTGACGGTCTGGACGAGTGTCGACTTCCTCTGGACTTCCACAACACTTACATCCTGACTGATGTTACAGAGTCCACCTCAGTGGATGTGCTGCTGACAAACCTCATCAGCGGGAAACTGCTTCCCTCTGCTCAACTCTGGATAACCACACGACCTGCAGCGGCCAATCAGATCCCTCCTGGGTGTATTGGCATGGTGACAGAGGTCAGAGGGTTCACTGACCCACACAAAGAGGATTACTTCAGGAAGAGATTCAGAGAGGAGGAGCAGGCCAGCAAAATCATCTCCCACATCAAGACATCACGAAGCCTCCACATCATGTGCCACATCCCAGTCTTCTGCTGGATAACTGCTACAGTTCTGGAGGATGTGTTGAAGACCACAGAGGGAGGAGAGCTTCCCAAGACCCTGACTGAGATGTACATCCACTTCCTGGTGGTTCAGGCCAAAGTGAAGAATGTCAAGTATGATGGAGGAGCTGAGACAGATCCACACTGGACTCCAGAGAGCAGGAAGATGATTGAGTCTCTGGGAAAACTGGCTTTTGATCAGTTGCAGAAAGGAAACATAATTTTCTATGAATATGACCTGACAGAGTGTGGCATCGATATCAGAGCAGCCTCAGTGTACTCAGGAGTGTTCACACAGATCTTTAAAGAGGAGAGAGGACTGTACCAGGACAAGGTGTTCTGCTTCGTCCATCTGAGTGTTCAGGAATTTCTCGCTGCTCTTCATGTCCATCTGACATTCATCAATTCTGGAGTCAGTCTGTTAGCAGAGAAACAGATTACAGACCACCAATCTACAGAGACACGTCTCTACCAGAGTGCTGTAGACGAGGCCTTACAGAGTCCAAATGGACATCTGGACTTGTTCCTCCGCTTCCTCCTCGGTCTTTCACTGCAGACCAATCAGTCTCTTCTGCGAGGTCTACAGACACAGAAAAGAAGTATCTCACAGACAAATCAGGACACAGTCGGTTACATAAAGAAGAAGTTTGAAGAGACTCTGTCTCCTGAGAGAAGCTTCAATCTGTTCCACTGTCTGAATGAACTGAACGATCGTTCTCTAGTGGAGGAGATCCAACGGTACCTGAGATCAGGACGTCTCTCCACAGATAAACTGTCCCCTGCTCAGTGGTCAGCTCTGGCCTTCATCTTACTGTCATCAGAAAAAGATCTGGATGTGTTTGACCTGAAGAAATTCTCTGCTTCAGAGGAGGCTCTTCTGAGGCTGCTGCCAGTGGTCAAAGCCTCCAACAAAGTTCTGTAAGTGTTGAGAAGTTTCTTCAGATTGCAGTAAATGTGCTGTTATTGATCCAAAGAGAAATAATTGTCTTGTTCTGCTCATTATTCTTCATCCAGTCTGAGTGTCTGTAACCTCTCAGAGAGAAGCTGTGAAGCTCTGTCGTCAGTCCTCAGCTCCCAGTCCTCTAGGGTAAGAGAGCTGGACCTGAGTAACAACAACCTGCAGGATTCAGGAGTGGAGCATCTGTCTGTTGGACTGGAGAGTCCACAATGTAGACTTGAAATTCTCAGGTCTGATAGTTTATAGTTTGGCTCAAATTATTTTTGTTATTTCTTAAATGTGTGAATTAAATTCTCTCTCTCATGTCAGAACTCTTGTGTTTTGAAACCATGCTACTTATTATTGTTTCATTTCTGTTTATTCCAAATTTAGTCTTGTTGATTTTTCATATCTCCGACTTATTAGAGTAAAACAGAAAGCAAGTTCACATGTGCTACAATGATATTATGAATACTGTATCACCTAATGTCATTTTCACTGTTCACGCTCCAGGCTGAGTGTGTGTGACCTCTCAGAGAGAAGCTGTGAAGCTCTGTCCTCAATTCTCAGCTCCCAGTTCTCTAGTCTGAGAGAACTGGACCTCAGTAACAACAACCTGCAGGATTCAGGAGTGGAGCATCTGTCTATTGGACTGAAGAGTCCACACTGTAGACTTGCAACTCTCAGGTCAGATAGTTCATAGTTTGGCTCAAATTATGTTTGTTATTTCTTAAACGTTTGAATTCAATTCTCTCTCTCATGTTTGCACTCTTGTGATTTTTCATATACCCGAAATACTAGAGTAAAACAGAAAGCAAGTTCACATGTGCTACAATTAGGCCTGTCACAATAACAAATTTTGCTGGACGGTAAATTGGCTTCAGGCTGTCGGACCTGGGATGGAGCAGATACGCCTGCTGGAAGTTAACAAACTAAAGTGAAACCTATGAGCTCTGCTGGCTTGGCGGAGCCGTCAGGCAGCGGACACTAATCTGGTGGAACCGTGTTCATTTCACCATTGTTTGCTTTAAGTGAAATCTTCTCCTTTCGCGCTCGAAACAACTTTAGGACCCTCCCCCTCCACACACATCGGCATGCCACCTGTGATTCCAGATTCTTTGGTACGCCCCTTCCACGTACCAGTGTAAAAAACAAAACCTAAAACTTTGTTTGTATTACGTCAAATCTCAACTAGCGTTCCCTCGGGCTTGCTACTCCTCATGCGGCTCTCATGATGCACTTTGTGTGAAGTCAGAGGCAGGGCCCCGCCTCCCCACATAGAGACAGAGTGACTGACAAGAGGATTCACGTTAGAGACACGAGGAAAACAAACAAGAATGGAAATGGAAATTATCGAGGCCGGCAAAATTATCGAGCTCATTTTATTTATCGTGAAATTAATTCATTTATTGACTATTGTGACAGGCATAGCTACAATAATATTATAAAAACTGTATCACCTAATGTTGTTTTCACTGTTCATGCTCCAGGCTCAGTGTCTGTGACCTCTCAAAGAGAAGCTGTGAAGCTCTTTCCATAGTTCTCAGCTCCCAGTCCTCTAGTGTGAGAGAGCTGGACCTGAGTAACAACAACCTGCAGGATTCAGGAGTGGAGCATCTGTCTGTTGGACTGGAGAGTCCACAATGTAGACTTGAAACTCTCAGGTCAGATAGTTTGTCTCAAATTATTTTTCTAATTTCTTAAACGTTTGAATTCAATTCTCTCTCTTATGTCAGAACTCTTGTGTTTTGAAACCATGCTACTTATTATTGTTTCATGTCTGTTTATTCCAGGTTTAGTCTTGTTGATTTTTCATATCTGCGACATATTAGAGTAAAACAGAAAGCAAGGTCATATGTGCTACAATGATATTATAAATACTGTATCACCTAATGTCATTTTCACTGTTCACACACCAGGCTGAGTGTCTGTGACCTCTCAGAGACAAGCTGTGAAGCTCTGTCCTCAGTTCTCAGCTCCCAGTCCTCTAGTCTGAGAGAGATAGACCTGAGTAACAATAACCTGCAGGATTCAGGAGTAAAACTACTTTCTGCTGAACTGAAGAGTCCACGCTGTGTCCTTGAAACTCTCAGGTCAGGATTCATTATATTATTTCATGTAACTGTACAATTGTAGCAGGTCTTGATCAAACTCCTAATATAATTGAATTGATTTAAGAGACCCAACATGTCGCCCATGGGTAAGCACTTGACACAGAGGTGAGAAAAAAAACTGCCTTTTAACAGGCAGAAACTTCGAGCAGAACCAGACTTAGTGGTTGGCTGCCATTTGTTTCAGCTGGTTGGGTTGAGAGAGTAGCCCTTTTTAGATAGAAAAGGCGGCACATTTGCTTCAAGGTAAGGGCGGCAATGTGCCGGGCTGTCTTTCTAAAACCGAGGCGTAATATTCCTCCTTTTCCAAAAGCCGCCTCTTAGGTAGGCGTAAGCATGTGACGTGACATGAAGCTCGAAGTTGGGCTGTGAATGGTGATATAAATTTGTCTTCAAAATAAGAGCTTTACATTGCACCCCATTGGAGTTTAGAACTGGGTTCTTAGCGGGGGGTTTTTAATTTGAAAGTAGCGACCACCCTCAGCCTGCTGACACAACAACAAGCTAACACACCCAAACAGCTACAGAGACCGAGGAGACGCTAGCGCCTCCTGGATCTCAGCGGCTGTCCAGTTGTTCATCTTAATGTCCGTGGTTGAAATGAAGGAGTGACTGCTGTGATCAGCTGTTTCTTGGTTTTAAAACTCCCCGGCTGTGGATCGCACAACAGTGCAGGTCATTGACACCTCCGCCCACCTCACGCAGAGGCCAGCACATTTCCGCCTCGTTTTTAGATAGCAGTCGAGGCGGAAATAAGTGTACCCTCCTAGCGGGAAATCGGCGGACCACAACAGACCCCAATATGCCACCCTCTGTCCAAAACCGTGGACTGCGCCGCCAAAAGGACAGGCAAATTGGTGGCTTGGTGCTCTGTCTAAAAACGGCTACAGAGACACAGAAGCCCCATTCACGCTGCCTTTTCGAGGCAGGAATCTTGCATCGATATTTTACCTCACTGTAGGTATGAAAGTAACAAAAGTGTAATGAGGGGACTGTTTCATTCCGCCTCTGATCCTCCAACAGATGTAGTAACAGAGCCACAGCAGAGGTGAGATGACATCCGTGTGGACAGGAGTGTGATGTTCTGATAGTGTTCACAGTCTGACAACTTAACAGATCCTTCACTCATCAAAGTAACAATACAAAACCATTGACACCGCAAATCTATATATATATATTTAAGATGTGGGTCAGTCAGTCTATTCTGCACTAATCCTGACTTGGATATCTCAACAACCTTTGGATGGGTTGTTATGTGGATTTTGACATACATGCTCCCCGTAGGATGAACTGATATTGCTTTGGTGATCCTCTGACTTTTCATCTGATGCCATCATCAGGACATCATTTTAATCTGTACAGTATGTCGGTTCATGACCAAATATTTACAAAACTAATGGCATTTCCATCAGCTTCAGTTATACTCTGTGTTTAGTGCTTATTATTAAATTATTGAGAACTAAGACGATGAATATAATAAATGTTAAATCCCTTAAACACAGACATGCACTGAATTATCAGGACTCTCAGCTGATCTGCAGTGTGTGATGTTTTTTGTGTCTGCAGGCTGTCAGGCTGTCTGATCACAGAGGAAGGCTGTACTTCTCTGGCCTCAGCTCTGGACTGCAACCCCTCACATCTGAGAGAGCTGGACCTGAGCTACAATCATCCAGGAGACTCAGGAGTGAAGCAGCTGTCAGCTCGACTGAAGGATCCAGGCTGGAGACTGGACACTCTCAGGTATGAAGAGTCCTGCTGCAGCCACAGACAGTCAGGCGCATGTTGGTCATTCACTCAACTAACTCAGGTCCTTCACTCAACTAAATAAAGAGAAATGTCCCACAAAGCAACGTTACAGGACCACACAAAAGTAACATAGTATCTGTAACTGTCAGGAAAAAACAGGAATAAAATACTGCAGTTATACGTGGAGAAGCGTCTGTCCTCCCGACTCTAAATCACATTTCTGCCTGAAGAACAGCATCTGTCACCAACAAAAAACTTTAACTCACTCAACTCCAAGTGTTTGTGTTGAAAAATAAATCTACCGAACTTCCGGTGGGATGTGATAGAGAGTAGACGTGCGAGGGGGAGGCTCCCGCTATTTCATACTTAACCTACATTTTACACCGACATACACAGATTTTTGGACAAGAGTGGATGGAAAGAGTGGATTAACTGTTTTATTTGCGAATTATGCCAAGATACAAGAAGCAAACTCCTGCTGATTCACCGCAACATCAGGCTCAAGCCGAGTAGTCCAACATGGCGACAGCTCAGGATTCAGAGCCCGCAGTTTCGGTGGAATTGCAACAGGCTCTACGGGCACTGCTCAACGACGACATGAGGCAGATGATTGAGACAGTGATCGGGAAGGCCCTGGAGTCATTCAAAAAGTATTTGGAACTTTTGGAACTGCATAGTGGGGATCACAAGAAACGTATTTTTGAGCTAGAGACGGGGCTTAGCGGCTACAGTGACAGAATGGCGGCTCTGGAGGGAATGTGCGAGAAGCTAGCAGCCGAGAACAAAGCCCTCCTCTCTCGTGCGGAGGAGGCTGAGGACCGAAGCCGCGGATTCAATCTAAGAGTAACCAATATCAATGAAAAATATCCGGAGGAACAGAATGCTACTCAATTCATGTCCAAGTTCTTTGCAGAGGTGGTGGGTGACGTGTTCCCGTCTCCCCGGTCTTAGACATAGCCCACAGAGTTGGCCAGCTCCGGCGTGACAGCAAACCAAGGGTGACGATTGTAAAGTTCCATTACCTCCAGGACAAATTCAGAGCCCTAGCGGCTAACCGAAACCAACTGGAATGGCGGAGAGAGAAGGTCAGATTCTTCGGCGACTACAGCCCTGCTACATCCAAGCAACGCGCCTCCTATGCAAAGGTGAAATCGCTATTGTTCAACAAAAAAGTAAAGTTTCGCCTCTTCTACCCGGCGGTTCTTCATGTGTAGCATGAGAACCTGAACTACAACTTCAAATCAGCAGAGGAGGCTCAGCGGTTCTGTGATCAACATTTCCCCACCGGACAGTAAAGAAAGATACTTGTCTAGCGGTGGACACTTATTTTGTGAAGCACAAGTGGCGTAAGTAAAGACTGAACGACAGCAATGCTATTATAACACTGAACATTATTTGCATTACGCTCGCCCTTCCAGCAGTGTCCTTTCTCCCTCACAATTTGCTGCGTGCCGTTTGCTTTTTGTCTTTGTTTTTTTTTTGTACTAATTTTGTAACATTACGCTCCCTCTATGTGGATCAATCACTGGACTGCGGCACCACACTTTTTTTAATTATTTTTTTTCTGTTTTTTTTACACTAGAGGAAAGAGGAAGAGGAAACAATGTACAACTCCTCTCATTTACACACGTTCGCTCTGGGGTAGCCCAGTACCTTTTTGAATTGTTTGTTTCATTTTGGACTCCTGGCCGTTGCGTTCTTTCATTGGTATGCATTACAGCACTGTGTACTGTATTTGGAGCTATACCGTACGCATAGTGACCGACCTGCTCCTCTCCATTAACCTTTGAACTTGGAACTAAACTTAAGGGTCGCGTGACCCTCCAGAGGCTGGGAGGTGAACTGCACTGTTTTTTCTGTTAGGCTATGCCGTGTTCTTTCTTATGTCTTTCTCAGGGTATAGAATCAATTGGGATAAAAGTGAGCTTATGCCAATACGAGTTACAGATGATGAATGGTTGAAGCGGCTCCCTTTCAAAATAACAGAGAAATTCACCTACTTAGGAATCGCAATAACGAAAAAATCTGAAGCCTTGTTCGATGCAAACTTTATTCCTTTAATTGACAAACTTAAAAACCGTATAGAATTTTAAAAAAACGCTACCCATCTCCCTATTAGGCCGAGTGAATGCTGTCAAGATGGTCTTCCTTCCCCAACTTTTCTATCTCCTGCAGAACATACCAATATTTATAACTAAAACCTTTTTCCAAAAGTTTGACTCAATAATCTTATCATTAATCTGAAACTACAAATCACGCAGAATCAAAAAAGAACACCTATGTAAGTCTAAGGTGAGCGGTGGACTCGCCTTGCCTAACTTCACGGCGTACTATTGGATGGCCTGCCTTTGCTCCGTGTCCTTCTGGCTGAGCGACACGTACCTGTCGTCTGGCTGGTTGGAGATGGAGAGGGAGGACTGTCTGCCCTACTCAATTGGTGCAGTTTTACTTTCCCCTGTGGCCGTTGATAAAAGTTGTTACAGATACAACCCATTAATACACAATATAACAAGGATCTGGAAACAAATGGGAAGGCATTTTAACCTCAGGAAAGTCTCCTTTTTACTACCTATTGCATCCAACCCATCATTTTCTCCATGGACGTTCTTTTCAATGCCTTGAAGGAGTTAGGGATAGTTAATATTGGTGACCTCTATGTTGAGGGGACTTTTGCATCTTTTGAAAAGCTTCGGGAAAAGTACGACCTGCCCTGGGCTCACCGCTTTAGATATTTTCAAATCAGGGACTATGTAAGGGCGCATTTGCCCGGTTTTGAAAATGCTTCCCCTGATAAATTGGATGGGTGTCTGAAATTGTGCACAGGTTCAGACCATACAATGTCTATTCTGTATGACAGACTGCAAGGTCTTTGTCGCCCTGGTATGACTAAGATTAAATCTGAATGGGAGAGGGAATTTGGACTACAAATTACTAATAACACCTGGGACTCCATTTTAGAACATGTCTGTACCTGCTCTCTAAATGCTAGACATCGTTTAATCCAATTCAAAGTCCTACATAGAATCCATTTTTCAAAAGTGAAGTTGCACAGCATTTTTCCAAGAGTTTGGAGACTGTGTTGGAGACAAACACAGCCTTCGCTAGCTGTTAGCCATTAGCTACATGGTAGTGACTGTAACAACACATACAAACAAACTAAAATTATTCAGACACACTAACCATTCTGAAACGTCCTGCTGCAGCCGCAGAGTCTGTACTACTTCAGGAGCCTCTCCTTCTGGGTCTGATTCTGGGTCAAACTGGTTCGGTTGAATGAAAAAATCTCTGCGAGCCATAGTGTTACATCCACCGTAAACATTAGCGCGTGCTACCTTTAGCATAAGGGGCTTCCTCTCCCTGAGAGTGATGTAGCAGGAAGGGTTCCCCAAGTAGGCGTTGACAGATGGAGCACATTATCAAGTAGAGCTCAGCAGATTGACTTTAGGTCAGCTGGAATTCAGGACCACGGATGTGTTTGGGGCAATACATATCGAATACAGAGTTGTTGGACCTCTGACAGCTGTGTGAAATTGATGAAAAACAGTATGATATGGGACCTTTAAATCTAATTCCCACCACATCACTGCTGTGTTATATTAATAATAATAACAATAGACCCTCTGTGTCAGATGTCTGATCAGAAAATACTGAACCTCAAATTCAAAAGATTTCTGTGACACATAAATTAATGTAATCACTTAATGTAATAGAAACTGTAATCAGTGTTTTAGCCAAAGTGCTTGACTTTGAACTTAAAATGGTTCTGACATGGGTCTTTATCAACACTGAAGATACATTCATCACTGACAGTGTATTTGCGCCTCAGTGTGAAACGATTTGCAGACAATAACAACTGTCTGTGGCATCAGTTTAAAGTGAACAAAAGATATAGAACTCTCCAATAACAATGTTAGATGACACAAGGTGGAACCTTCCTGTCACATTACCATAACAGCAGCAGTGCATAGATTAATTTAAGATGGGCTGAGTCAATGGGCTGCAGTTTCCTCATGACAAGAGCCAAGACAGCACTCTTGGCTCTTGTCATAAGGCAACTGCTGCTCCAGCTGAGTTTGGGCTGTTTTGGGTAGTTATCATTATAACACCTTTTGCAACACCAGCAAAATCAAATGATGAAAGAAAAGAAAACAGTCAGTGATTGATCCATTGATTAACATGATACGTGACCTATGCAGAGCTGCAGCTCTCTACAGTAGTTGGAGGACCTCTGGTTTAATTCTGTTGCAATTTACTTCAGCCTGGCTCGTAGCTGCTGACTCAGTTTCACTCTTAGCTGTTCTGGTGTCTGTTAAGATACTGCTGGTGGAAATCCAGTGTTTCCTGATAATTTTTTGTTGAAATAAAAGTTTTAAAATAACTGCATCATGCAGGACTTTTATTGTGAAGGATTTATAGGAAGCATTAAATGCAGGTAGATGCCAAGAAGACATTTCATGAATGGACTTTTAATTTCACTTATGTGGCAGCAAACAATACATGTTTTCAGTTACTAACTGAGTCTGTCCACACACTTTATGGCCGACTACAGTAATAACAGCAGCACTTTACTGTGACTGCAGCAACGTGCTCGTAGCTCTGTCACATACCAGAGAGACTCACTCCCTACCAACACAACACAGAGTAGTGATTGTTGTCATGAGTTATAGAGCTGCAACTAACAACTATTTTCATAACCCATTAATTACAAAAGCAGATTTCTTTTTACATTTCCAGCATTTTATTAAAAGAATAAAATATTTCTCTGACATTTTCCCCTTCAGTCTTGTTCAGTTCACTTTCAAACAACTTCAAATTGCAAAAGCAATATAAATGTATTAGAGGTGATGAAATATCTCCATTATAAAATGCACCACGATGCAGAGACAGATGATAATCAAGAGTCTGCAGCTCATGTTGATTGTTGGGCCTCAGCTGGAAGATAAAGTTTCATCACAAAGTTGCTCCCATGCTTTGAACTGTGGGAGAACTTCTGACTGACATTACTGATGTCTGAGGGAGGCAGAGATCATCTGACAGAGATTAAAAAAGAGTATTTTTTTAAAACTGACATCTCCAGACACATCTCAGATTTTATGAACTTGCTGTGAGGCACGAACTGGACGAGACTTCTGCCTCACAACAATCACTGATCACGTTGGTCATTTTCTCCTGAAGCTAATGTCTGCAGCCATAAATAATAACTGTTACAGATGCCCAGCTAATCAGCCGAGACCTGAGGAGGTTGCTGTCAACTCTGCTGTCCAACTCTGAGAGTGGTGTGTGCAGCAGAGTCAGTAAATGTTTGATCTTAAAGCTGCCATGTGATATTTCAGACACACGTGAAAGACTCTGCAGATGGAGACAGGTTTTGTTTGATAATTGAAAAGATGCAGCTTTTATTTTGTAGACTGCTGTAGTCTGATTATTGGAAGGACTTTCAGAATAAAAGGGAAATTTAAAGGATGAACAGTAGCCGTGTGCAGTGATATAGATCATTGAGGATGATGAACACTGAGATGCATCGAGAATCGTTGACAGCTGAATCGTAATGAAATCATGAGGCCGGTGAAGATTCTCACTTCTGAAATGTTTGTTACATGAAGAATGCAAAAGTAAAATCTAGTTTGTTTTCTAAAGTGCACATAGCACTCCTTCATCCTCCACCATTGATAGTGGCCTCATGTGTGTTAGCAGCATACTGAGGATACCATCAGTCAGAACAGCTGCTGGCTGTGGTGTCATGGGGCGTCCTTCCTCACAACGTAGTCACCATGTTGACTTGTTTCTTTGTCAAGTGACACACACAATATTATATGATATCAGTTTGCATAGTAGCTAGGGTTGTCAAAAGTATCGAAACTCAAAAAAGTATCGATACTAAAATGTTGTAGCGAATACGATTCTCATTTTCAAAAGTATCGAAAATAGGATGCCAAGTCCCCAGAAGCTATGAAAATAAACAGAGCTGTGGCAGAGTACATATGTATGGATCAGGTTCCTATTTACACCGTGGAGAAACCTGGGTTCCAACAACTTATTAAGCAGCTAAACCCAAGGTATGCGCTTTCCTCTTGGAATCATAGTTATCATAGTTGCAGTTTTTTATTATAAATATTTAACGTGTGGTTCTGTTAATTGTTACATGTTGTAACAGAGGTTATATTTGCATTTTTCTTGTTGATAAAAATATTTCTTTTACATTTTGGGGTCTTTTTTATACCCTTGTGGTATCGAAAATGGTATCGAGTATCGAATATTTTCCTGAGTATCGGTATTGAGCTGAAAATTTTAGTATCGTGACAACACTAATAGTGGCACAATTCACATGACTGTGAGGGGGAGAACCCAAAGAGCTGTGATCCAGCAGCAGTCTATGTTCTGCTGCCATAAACTGAGGGACAGTGAATGAAAGTCAGCTGACAGTTGTTCATGTTATATGTGATGACACTTACTATTTAGTGTTGTGCTGTTATTGTCAGCTTTGGTTACAGTTATATCTATGTTGTGTTTTGATCTACTGTACTAGTCTTTACACTACAATGTTCTTCTTTTCTTGCTTTGGCCACATGTTTATGTGACATTGTGCCAATAAAGACATTTTTGAATTTGGATTTGAATTTAGAAAATGAAATAAAAGATAAATGTAGATTGTGAATGCAGCCTGAGCCATGCACTGAGAATAAAAAGGACATATAATATATATTTTAACAGAACAGATGTGCTCAAGTTTCTGTGTGAAGAAATAAAGACTTCACTTCAGACGATCTCTTATTACGACATTAAATATTCCAGAAACTCCTCTTATGTACTCCAGTGTCTCTGACCATACTTCTGCTAATCACCCACCAGGGGGCGACACTGATCCATCACAGACCTGAGAGCACAGACGGAAGCTGTTTCTGTCTTAAACATTGGTTGTTAGGTTGAAACCTGTAATGTAGCCGGGCCCTAATCTTGTGTTTGCAGGAACAACAGGTTTACTAATGGATGAAGTGGATCAGTTCCAAAAGTTCATCCTGTCCAAACTTTTGTCAGTCAGCCTGTCCAACAAACAAATCCTGCTGCTCATTAAAACACTGAACAATAAGTGACTAAAGGGACAGACACTTTGGATCAGTGTAGACAGATTCTGGGTTTAAAACGTTTACTACGTCACTGTGCTGAGTCTCCTTCACCTGTAGTGGCTCCGACCTGCTTTCTCTTCAGGTCTCAGTGATGTGGTGCTACCAGGCCATGTGAGATCAGCTCTGCACATCTTGTAGCTGTTTTCTTTAAAGACGTTAATATAAAGTGCTGCCACGCTTTTGATGACTTGTCTCGAACACTTTTCTCTTCTCTGACGTTTGTAGTCTCTGTTGCTTCCTTGGCCTCCACTTTGTTGCAATTGCAGGAGCCGATTCAGAAAGGAGACGGTGCAACTCTGAGTAGTTTTCTGTTTTAAAACCTAAGCTACGCGAGGCGCCATTGGCTTACTTACTGCTCCCCATCATAGGAGACCAGAACTGCTGCACTGAATGTGTTTTCCTGACCTGTCTTCAGCTCTACGTCTATGAATATGAAGTGAAGCAGCTCGCTCCGTGTCACAGTGCCTGCATCGTAGTGTAAACCAGCTAATCCATGATAAAACTGGTCGGCAACTATTTTTACAATTGATTTATTGGGTTAGTTGTCGCGGCCGTACAGAATTATGAAATTGAATTCAAATTGAACACTGCACTTCTTTGAGTCCTCATCAACAAACCTGCCAAGTATAAAGTAGATCGGATGAACAGTTCTGGAGACATGTTCACCACAGACAGACAGAAAGAAAGACAGATTCCTGGCTTCATAGTCAGATGTTCCTCTGGTCACATCTGGACACATCATGTTCACCACAGCAGATTTAAGACTAAGAGACATTTTCTGTCATTGTTTCTGCTTTTAATGGCATCAAACATGACATGAAGTTCTCCTCACAGTAACTATTACTGCTGTAATATACATCAGATATCAATCCAGCACCAAACTATAGTAACATGAACATGTCAACAAATGAAACCATGAAACTGTTTCTATCACAAACAGCTTCAGTGACACTTGTGAGGTTCTGGAGGGAAACAGTCTGGGAGTCTCTGTCACTTGGTTTTGTGGCAGGGGTCGGGAACCAACGTCCGATGTTTTCTGTTTGATTTATTACGTATAAATTGTATTTGTTTCTTTGCACAGTAAAACAAAGCAGCAGAAACACAGCAAGAACAAAAAGCAGACTGTGCAGCTGAGATTCAGAAAAGCCCTCCAAGCTTCAAACAGGAATCGGACCTCAAAAGTTCTGACGTCCAAATACAAAAGTCCTATAATATAGAAACATAAGCACAAGTTGACATTGGATCAAACAGCAAGCGTAAGGTCGCCCACAGGAAACAGCAACAACATCCAATAAAATAAAGATGAAGTGATAAATCCAACAGGAGGTTTGTGTGTGTTCTCAGATGTTGTCGTCCTCTTTCACACACACCAACATCCTGTGGCTCACTCTCAGTGTGTGAGGAGAGTGGCAGAGGTGAAGAGGTTCAGGGAGAACAGGGAGAAGCAGCCTGATGGACAGATTGTGTTTCTGTGTATGAGAGTCATGTCATGTCCATGTTTGCATGCTGAAAGAGGATGTGCTGCTCTGACCCCCCTCCTCCTTTCAGGGTGGAGCCTGCTGGAGTCCGATGGTTGACACCAGGTCCGTGGAGATGTGAGTGTCTTTTTACTGTCATTCATGAAAACACTGTGACATCACTCATTCACATCTGTGATGTCATCATCACACTGATGACACATTAATAACTGCAGCTGTGTTGTGTCTTTTTCTCTTCATCAGATTCCTGTGAGCTCACAGTCGACACAAACACAGTCAGCAGAAACATCAAACTGTCTGACAACAACAGGAAGATGACACATGTGGAGGAGGATCAGTCATATCCTGATCATCCAGAGAGGTTTGAGTCCTGGTGTCCGCAGCTGCTGTGTAGAACTGGTCTGACTGGTCGCTGTTACTGGGAGGTCGAGTGGAGAGGATATGTTTCTATATCAGTGAGTTACAGAAGAATCAGAAGGAGAGGAGACAGTACAGACTGTGTGTTTGGATGGAGTGATCAGTCCTGGAGTCTGAGGTGCTTTGATGATGGTCGTTTCTCCTATTATCATGTCTGTCACAATAAGAGACAAACAGACATCTCCTCCTCCTCCTCCTCCTCCTCCTCTGGTAGAGTAGCAGTGTATGTGGACTGTCCTGCTGGCACTCTGTCCTTCTACAGAGTCTCCTCTGACTCACTGATCCACCTCCACACCATCAACACCACATTCACTGAACCTCTTTATCCTGGATTTGGACTCTACTTGTCCAGTTCTGTTTCCTCCTCAGTGAGTCTGTGTGGTGTTTAGTGTGCAGAGTCTCCTCCTGTCACAGAAACATTGTCAGTGCTGAACAGTTGAGTCTGTACAGGATCACAGTCACATCAATCTTTCAGCTTTTTGTCATAAATTCATCAGTCAACTTTGTACAAAATGATTCAAACTGATTGAAAAGATTCTTCATTTACATTTTAAACTTCTTCCATTAAATTGTGGAAATTGCATTGACTTGTACTTTCTGTCATGTGTTGTTTTGAATTCTGGCTCTTGTTACAATAAAATCCAGAACTATTAGTGAAATGTAAGAAACAGAAAACATTGACTCGTCTGCAGCTTTAATTGTAAAGAATCATTGTGAACAAAGTTGTGAATGGACAGTAAAATCTGATCAAATGTACTCGACACTCCACCTGAAACACTCTGACTTGTTTCATGTGTTTCTAATGATGAAACTAAAAGTTTGATGGTGTTGGTTAACACATGTAATTATGTCTGTAGTGACGTGATAAACTGCACAACATCTGTTCATTTCTGTGTGATTATTATATGAGAAGAAAACACATTTAAATGACAATCATTGTGTTTCTCTCAGTGTTTTGTGGCTGTTGAAGTCCGGCTGTATTTTCAGGACGTTTGTTGGATTTGAATCTCGTCCGTGAAACTAAACAGCTGTGAGAAAAGTCTTTCTCTGTCTGACCTGGTTGGCTGAAGATGTTTGGAAGTCTGAGAGCCGGATGAAATACTGAAACACTTTCAGAGATCACAAACTAAACTGTCCTGATGACGTTTTTAAACAAGTGCTGAAGAGATTTGAGCTCATGTTTGATGCTTCTGAACGTTGATGTTCAGAGCAAAGAGTCCAAAACTTGTACAAATTGTTCCTTTTTGTTTAAATCTGACTGTTTGTGAAACGATCAGCTGACGAGTTTATAATCAGACTGAAAGATGTCGCACAGCATCACTGAAATGTTTCTCCTCTGCTAAAGTAGCTCAATATAAGAACATCAAATATTTACAATATTAATGAGGTAATAAGACAATTTTTTTTCCAATAGAACACTGTTTGAAGCCAGAGAGGTGGCAGGGTCCGCCACATATAAACACAGTGAAACAGTATAAAGTTTGTTTATTTAGTTTGTTGATCAGCTGATGAAGATCTTTGTCTGCTCCTTGTTGTTTCTTCAACTAAACTACAGACTGTTCCTTTAAACTTTCTTTCCTGGCATCAGAAATCGAGTGAAGAACAAAAACTTTGACTTGATTTTAGAAAATATCTGAAACAAGTATTATTCTGTCTGATTGCAGCACAGCGAGCACAACTTAAACTCCTCTTTTTATTTTATTATTCTGACTTGTTTCAGGAGAAAAGACTTTTTTTTAAAACAGATTTTTAATATTCTTAAAGCTTAAACATGTTTTCTTTTAGAGAAGGAACAAATAAATAATAAAAGCAAAACAGAATGAGTGTAAAAGTTTGATGAGACATGAATTGATGATGAAATGAAAGCAGGTGGCAGCACAGAATCAGTGGGACTCAGAGATCTTCTGTCCTGACGACTCTCATCAATCTGTATGTGACTCATTTGTTTAACACTCACATTCAATCATTCATTTTCTCTTCATTTCTTTTGTTCAACGCTTTAAGTTCTCACCAAATCTGTTCAATGCTTCAATATGTGTGTGAATCAATAAGTCATGTAGTGATTATGGGTCGTTCCAACCAGCCAACTCACCCACAATCCAGAACTTTTCCCGCTTCTCCAGAACACTTCATGTAGAAACTTAAATGAACTGAATGTGATCGTGCAGCTGAACTCCAAATACTTTTTAACTTGTGGATTTTTCAACTTTGACTCTCTAAACTCAATTTCAGGATTTTGGTGAAATTTGAGACAAAACAACTATTTGGATTTTACAAGTTGTCATGAATTGAACAAAAGTTTCAACACAAATGTCTTTAAAAAGAATGTGTGACATGAGCTGGCAGGTCCTGGGTCAGTCGGTGTGGAGCGACCCGTATCTACAGAACATCTAAATATCTGATTTTACTCTGTCGTTTACTGATGTTCTGAAAATAACACGTGTCATACTTTCCATACCACTTCAATTTTTATATTTCAACACTTTCACCTGAAAAACGTTCAGGACGTAAAATCAAACGTCTCTGAAGCTTTATTTAACAAGATGTGTGTCACTCACATGTTGATGTTTCTGGTTGTTTTATGTGTTTTTATAACGATGAGAAGAAAAAACAAACCTGTGATCGTGTTCATAAACTCATCTGATGGTTTCCATGGTGACATAATAAACAGATGGATGTAAAAACAGGTTGTTTATCAGGATGTTTTATTACAAAAACAGAATATTAACAGCTGATTAGAATACAAAACAAACAAACAGGTCTGTATTATTATGTATATATTCATTAAAATGTCTCATTTTGCTGATGTGGTGTTTTTCTGCTGTTAACTTAATGTTATTTATTGTTTTAAGTGTTTTTTACCGTTCTGACAACAGATGTGACATGTTTAACCAGAGTTTGATCACTTTTACTTTGAAAATACTCACGATGGATGAATGAAAGAGGTGGAAACCTTTTAGAAACAGACCTGAGAGCACAGACGGAAGCTGTTTCTGTCTCAAACGTTGGTTGTTACATTGAAACCTGTAATTTAGCCGGGCCCTAATCTTGTGTTTGCAGGAACAACAGGTTTACTAATGGATGAAGTGGATCAGGTCCAAAAGTTCATCCTGTCCAAACTTTTGTCAGTCAGCCTGTCTAACAAACAAATCCTGCTGCTCATTAAAACACTGAACAATAAGTGACTAAAGGGACAGACACTACAGATCAGTGTAGACAGGTTCTGGGTTTGAAACCTTTACTAAGTCACCGTGCCGAGTCTCCTTCACCCGTAGTGGCTCCGACCTGCTTTCTCTTCAGGTCTCAGTGATTTGGTGCTACCGGGCCATGTGAGATCAGCTCTGCACATCTTGTAGCTGTTTTCTTTGAAGACTTTAATATAAAGTGCTGCCACACTTTTGATGACTTGGTTCGTACACTTTTCTCTTCTATAATGTTTGTAGTTTTTGTTCCTCCGTGGCCTCCACTATGTTGCAAATGTGGAACGGAGCCGATTCAGAAAGGAGACGGCAGAACTCTGAGGGCCTGATTTACTAAAGGTTTGCGCGTGTAAAATCGTGTGCAAACTTGATTGCACGCGCAAACACGTGTTAAAGCTGATCTACTAACCGGACGCGAGGAGGATTGCGTCCCTCCATCGGGCAAAATAGCACGCGCAATCCATTTAGCGTGTTTGCCTTAATGAATATGTAAATATGGGCGTCTCTGCCAGAACACGCAAAATATTGGGAGGAGTAGATGCAAATAGATTAATTTAGCGCACGCAATGTGATTTACCAAACCTAGAACTAATTGCGTTCGCTGATTTTGCGTCTTTATTTAGCACGTTTGAAAGTCATGTATTAAAGCTAGGGTCTACAATCCTGGAGAGCTAGCAAGATTTGAAAGTGGCACCTCCTCTAAGCCCCTCCCCCCCTCCCCATCCCGTCAGTGCTCCGTCCAAAGCCACGCCCCCACAAACTTGAACGTGCATCTGTTAGTGAGACTCTGCAGGAGAAGGAGATGCCAGAGCAAGACGCAGCAATTCAGCTGAATTTAGCACGGAGCAGACAGGAAGTCAAGCGCCAAAATAACAAACTATATCCGGTTACTTTTCCAAAATAAAACACTCCGTGTTGACACTAGCACACATCGTGAGGCCAGCTGTCTACCGTACTGCGCGGCGGCGACAAACCGCAACCGGTGGGGATTGCCGAACGGCGGAGCAAAACCGGATCGGAGCCGCAACACAGCGGACCATATCCAGTGGAAATTGGGCTGACTCATTAGTCAGAAGCTAACGTTAGCATTGGGCTAATATGAGCTACAAACGTAGCCAGGTTGGCAAACATATTTCATGAAAACAAATCCCCCTGAAACAGAACACATAATTACCTGTCCAACAGAAAGAGAGCAACCTCTGCATCACTTTTCAAGCCCTTCACATGCCCCAGTTGTCTCCACCACTCAAACGCAGCACCGATGTTGACTTGATCCGACTTCTTTCTTTATCAGAGCCTTTTTCATTGCAGCCTTTTCTGCCTCAGTCTCTCTTTTCTTTGCCTTTGTAGCGGGTTGAGCTGTTACAAGTAACGCTGGCTGCATTTTCTCTGCCATTGTAACCAAATGAACGTCTTCTCCTGCAACTCCGTATTTCTGCAGAGGTGTCTGAATATTTCCGGCAACAGTGAAACCTAACGTGTGCACGCGGAGGAGGGAGGGACAGAACGTGACATGAAAGCATCTGACCAATCCGTGCATCTGACCAATCCGTGCTGTCCGGCCGGACGGCACGGATTGGTCAGATTTTTCTCAGTCCTGCAGCTGCCACAGAGGTCCGATTATTTTCGTTCCTTTTTCTGAATACATAATGTATTGACTACTCTCAGGATAGCAGGATCATTTCACCCAGTATAACAAAATGTGTGTCTGAACAACATTACAGACCCTAGCTTTAACTGGCACAGCTTTACGCACACATGGCTGCGGTCGTTGTAGCAAGGAGGAGGCATAGGCACAACGAACGAACTATCTCTAACAAACAAAACAAACAATAACAGCCACCAAAAAACGACGACCCAGCCTAAATTTAAACAAAATGAATGTTGAATTTGCCAATATCTATTTTCTTTCCGTTTTCGCAGGCTGCGCTGGTGTCCACTAATGCCTAACGCGCATCCATCTCCTCCTGCGATCTCCCCTCCCTCTCCCGGCTGCTCAGATGAAACACCACTGATGTTTAATGACCTCCCGGCTCCCTGTACGCCACCCTCGATCCCCTTTGCCAGGGCATTGATGGCCATCGTCAGCCCAGATACAGCACTGACTAGCTGCCTGGTGTGCGTAACGATGGCACGAGTGTCCCGCCTGAGCGCGCGCGTCACAGAGGCCACAGCTCGCACCTCCTGTGCCATGGAATGTAACGCGTCCTCAAGTGCCACAGACTGTTTCATCATGGGGAAAAACATCTTGTGATGCTGTAAAATGAAACACACACACTTCTGCGTCACTGTTGGAAAATAAAATTCTCTGAGAAATGCAGAAGCAAAAATACTTTTGTAGCCTAAATTATGAAATTACGCGTTTTCAGTGCATATTCAACTCAACGTTAACACAGGAAGCACATTCTTTTTCTTTTCTTTTTTTTGGCTCATAGCTGAATAAATTAAATGTATCCAATAAAAGAAATGCGTGTTTGTGCTATTATAGGCATACCTTGCTCTGCAGTTTCTGGCTCAAGGGTGTCAAATCTGTTCATCGGAGAAGGTCAGCAGTACCTGCTGCTCAATTGAAGACAGGGGATGTTCTCTGTCAGTCCACCACCTGTTTTATTTGCCGAGGTTTTATCATATGCCATTTTTTCTTTTGCTCTTCTTCTTACATCTTGCCATCCCCTCTTAATTTCATCGGCCGTTCTTCTTGTTTTGCTGACAGCATTGACTTTGTCACAGATATCCTCCCATATTTCCTCCCGTTTCTCCTGGATATATTAATGATTCTTTGTTGTAACTCGTGAATATGTTTGTTTGCCTCCTCCACTAACACCTCCAATTCAATAGCTTCAAATTTCATCTTTCGTTTGCGCCCACTCTCTCCCACGTTCTCCATGGTGAAAACTAGCAACACACGCAAAAACCTCATTTAAATAGGGCGGTTTCCAACACGTTTGCTCCTGTTATTCATTGCTCGAGGAATCTTAGTTGATCACCCACAACACGCAAACCAACAGCGCGTGCAATCTTTTAGCGCACGCAAGCAATTTAGCGCCCCTTATCTGGGATCTTAGTAAATCAGGCCTGATTTACTGAGAGTGTGAGAGCTCACCTGGGCTCCTCCTCCTGTGATGAAGCTCACCTGAGAGACCGTCAGCAGCTGAGGACGGACTGTGTTTGCTCTCACCTGCTGCTTTCAGTCCTTTAAAGGTAAGATATGATTTAACTTTACAATAACATTCAGCTAACAAGCTAACATTCAGCTAACCAGCTAAACATACTGAGCAGAGTGAAGAACAACAGTGTTGACGTCCTGTCAAAGACGTCTCTGTGTGTCCGTCCTGTCTCCTAACAGCACTCTGTAGCTCAGAGGTGACAGTCTGACAGCCTGTAGCTTCAGCTGGAGATGTAAAAGCAGCCAGTTCACTACTGAGTCTAATAAGTCAACAACATAAACTCACTAAATGTAAAGAAAGGAAATATTTTGACTCCTATTTTCATTATAAACAGAAAAATCCACAGTTTGATCTCAGTTTTCTGTCTCTGACTGAACTGAGATCAGTTTAATCTGCTCGTTAACTCGTCGTCAAACTCACTTCATTCAAACTGGACCTGAACTGAATCACAAACACTAACATGTAA
The DNA here is from genome assembly GCF_900880675.1 of Sparus aurata. NCBI lineage: Eukaryota > Metazoa > Chordata > Actinopteri > Spariformes > Sparidae > Sparus > Sparus aurata. The sequence continues at coordinate 60,047 of NW_022045130.1, read as the reverse complement.
CTTTACTGTGAGTTTGACGAAGAGCTCGTGTGGATCAACAGCACAGCTCCATGTGTTGTTAGCTGATGAACACTGTTTACATATAACTTTGACTGTGACTTTATAGGATTTGATGTAAAATGGCAGATGAGCTGTTTGGACATGTTAATGTGGTTTAAAGGGTCAAGTGAACATAAATCTGATGAGAAATTACATCATTTTCCATTCAATGTGCTGTAAAGAACACAAACTGAAAGCAGGATGCTATTTTGTTTAAAGTCCACAAAGGTTCTTTCTCATGAAAACTGATTCTTTCCATCCAAACTTTGCACACAGCTGTCATATAAATATGTGACAGCATCATTTAGACTCTGGTGTGATGGATTTTAAACAGCAGCATCAAAATACTTGTGTCTTCTTTAAATAGGCGACAGGCAGTGTAAATGTACATATTAGCTAAATATTTAGTTTCACCCGCGACATTTATATTTAACATTTATATTTAGATTTAACATTTAGATTTAGATTTAACAATTGACATTTTATTTTCACAAGAGAAGTAAATATCACAAAATTCACAAATATTGCTGTACATCTGATCAAAAGTAATCACATATGTTTTTTAACGTGATTTGTCGCTAAATGTGGTGAAAAGTTGCTGTTTATTTTAGCATGTGCATCTTTACAGTCGGCGCCCCGTACACTGAGCCTCTCCATGTTTACTGTGATTTAATCGGTTTGTCCTTGTGTGTTTTGAGTCGACCGTCACTGTGAAAACAACCAAAGTTAAAACTGAACTGGTGCCAACAAACCAACCCAACCTGTTTGTTCAGATGAAGGTTTGTTAACTTGTCATCAGTTGTGAAATGCAGGAAAACCAGTTTTCATTCTCTGTGTGCTGCCAGCTGCTGGTTTGAGGCGGTGTTGTTGAACGTAGCCTCCTCTTCTCTTCTTCCTCTGCCTGTCTGCTCTGATGCAGCATTTCATCTGTGATGTAACTAAAGTTATCACACAGATGTAGTTGAGTAGAAAGTAGAATATTTGCCTCCAAAATGTGGAAAAATAAAGTTGGAGTGCAGGACAGAAGGATCAGGAGCTGCAGTGTCCGGCTCAGCAGGATAGACTGATGAGAGAGAAGCTGCAGGCTGGAACATGAACATGAACTGTTTACAGCTCACTGTCATGGTGCTTCTTCCTCTGAGATTAGAGGACGAAGCAAAACCTCCATCATAGTTTTATACAATTACACCTGCATTCACATGAGGGGAAGACGTGTTGCATCATTACTGGGGCCCAACACAACTTGAATAGTCAGAATGCAGCGTCGTTATTAGATCGCTGTGGGAGTGTAGCCGGTGACATGAGAGTAGAAGTGGAGTTAGTTGGTCAGTGTTTGAACACAGAGTGGTTGTCACTGTGTAGCTCCACTTACTGATGACTGAAGGCAGCTTCTCCTGCCTGAATCAGCCTGTGGAGGAGGCCGAGACGAGCCGTCGCTCTCCCGCTGTCTGACGCACTAAACGCGGCTGGAGAGCAGCTGTTGGTGTCGGTGAATAATCTGTGGTTGTATTTACAGTCCAGGACTGATGAGGAGGCAGTAAGAGGACATCCAGGAGTCTGAAGCTTTATTTAATTAATACAAATATAACTTCATCACTGAGCAACAGTCAGAGGAAGAGATTCTAATTTTTACTTTGCAGATAAATGTTTTAAATAAACAACAGATGACCAGATAAAGATATCAGAGAAACGTGTGTGTTGACTCCACCACAGCGTCATGACGTCATCTAGTGGACTGATCCAAGTCCAGCAGCTGATGTTCTGACAGGAGACATGACGTCAGTGAGAGACGTCATAGCCTCTACAGAAAAAACCCACCTGAACACACCTGAGACTTTCATATTTTATAATAACACAACAGGTTATTAGAACAATTTCTGCCTCTTGGTTAAATCAACTTGTCAGTATTTGTTTTTAATCAGTTATTTAAAACTCCAAGCTCCACAGAAAGTCTCCACAGTCATGTACAGAAGGACAGTGACTGTTTTTGTACCATTTAAAATGTGACAATGTGTACGTAGAAATGACGTAAATAAAATCCAAAGTAAATATTATAAAACATGTAATGAGAGATCGTCCTCTGGAGTCACTGGTGTTACTGTGTGACAAAAGTCTTTTATTTTGAAATAAAACTCAGACTGATGACATCACTTTCCTTCCTGCAGATCAGTGAAGACAGGTCCTGGATCAGTCCACTGTCTGTTTTCTGTCAGAAGACATTTTCACATTTGTCTCCAGATTTCACGTCACTGCTGTGAGCGACTTTATTAGTAGAGAACAGTAAAAAACAGAATACAAATGATTTAATGACATGATTTAGTTTTGGTTTGATGTCCTGTAGCAGCCATTTAGTGAAATATGTATTAATAGAGTCAGTGAGTTCTGGAATAATGTGCTCTGAGTTTAAATGTTAGAAGAGGAAGTCGACTTTCAGACATTTTGTCCTTCAAGAGTGTTTCTGACCCAAAGGCTGATTTCAGTTGATGTGCAGATGAATGATTTGTGTTTCCTCTCCAGATGAAAGTGTGTGTGAGATGAGCAGCATGAATCAGTGTGAGGACCGAGAGGAGGGAGGCCCTCCCTCTAAAACCACTGGACCTGGACCTGGACCTGGACCTGAGCCCAGCTGTGTGTCCTTCAAGAGTGACCTGTCAAATGATCGTTTCATTGATTTTAAAGGACAACCAGCTCCTGCTGTAAAGAGGTGAGCTGTTAATAACATTAATATGTGACTGATTCATTTTTTAACTGTGGAGAAAGATGTTTTTTGAAACTTGATGTTTATTTTCAGCTTCGTTCTTCTTTAGTAAATGTATCTTCTCACTTTAGAAAGCTGCCCAATAGAACCAGTCTTCAACTCTTCATTTCACTTTATTGAATTAGTTTGGTCCAATATTCTCTGAAGGTTTATTCCTGATGTTTCCACTATTTTATGGACAGAAGCTTCTGTGGCTGAAGACTAGAAAGTGAATTAACATCTCTGGTGGTCTTCTTCTCTGTCCAACAGGAGACCAGCCTCTACTGGACCTGGACCTGGACCTGGACCTGAGCCCAGCTGTGTGTCCTTCAAGAGTGACCTGTCAAATGATCGTTACATTGATTTTAAAGGACAACCAGCTCCTGCTGTAAAGAGGTGAGCTGTTAATAACATTAATATGTGACTGATTCATTTTTTAACTGTGGAGAAAGATGTTTTTTGAAACTTGATGTTTATTTTCAGCTTCATTCTTCTTCACTTAAATGTATCTTCTCACTTTAGAAAGCTGCCCAATAGAACCAGTCTTCAACTCTTCATTTCACTTCATTGAATTAGTTTGGTCCAATATTCTCTGAAGGTTTATTCCTGATATTTTCCACTATTTTATGGACAGAAGCTTCTGTGTCTGAAGACTAGAAAGTGAATTAACATCTCTGGTGGTCTTCTTCTCTGTCCAACAGGAGACTAGACTCTACTGGACCTGGACCTGGACCTGGACCTGAACCCAGCTGTGTTTCCCTCAAGAGTGACGGGTCAAAGGATGCAGACACTGATTTCAAACAAGATCATTCCCCTGACACACAGTAAGTTGTTGCCCTGTTGCTCTCTGTTGATGTTTGTCCTCATTAAATCCAGTCTGACCAGTTGTCCTGATGGTCTTCATGTTCTCAGAGTGATGATGGAGGTCAGAGCAGGATTAGTATTAAAGGACAGGTTCACATTTCTTCATGTCCGTCCCTCAACAACTCTGACAGGACAGTGTTCCTCCTGTGGACAAACAGCAGTGACTCACCTCCTGCTGAAATCTGACCCTGCTGCTGAGGAGAGGAAGGGCTGTGTGTTATATCTGACGTTACAAGGGCCCGACCCAACTGGACTTCATGGTGCCAGTACAAAAACCCATATTAAGGAGTAAAAAACTCTGATAACTGATATATCGGCAGATTAGATATGAAATTTATAAAAACAAATGTATTTATTTATTTTCTGTCATTAAAATATAGTTCAAACACTTGAGACAAAGATATGAACTGAAGACAGAACATTTTACTGTTTTACAATATTTATTAAATACGCAAAAATAATAAAGTTTTACAAATATGTCTAAAATCACATGGAGCATTTTAAAACTCAGACTTTAAATATTTATCATATGTTGACATGAATATAGCTTATATTTACAAATGATGAATTTACTAGTTCCTTTGTATTTAGGCCGTTGTGTCGTTAATCACGTAAAATCAACCCACAAAATATTCAATAAATGACTTTCAGGTAACACAAATCAGACAAAATGAATTTCAGAATAGAGTTTGTATGAAAAACAAACCAATAATTTAGTTTTTTGGTATCAGATTCAAAGTTTTGCAGACACAATGTGACTGATTCTTCATGATTCCTCCACAGAGTCGACCAGGAGAGCTCAGAGGTTCCCAGAGGTCCGTCTGTCCAGCAGCATCAGACACACCTGGACTCCATATTTATGGTCTGTACATGAACAACAACTACTTTTACATCCAGTCTGTTCACAATAATCTCCATGCTGCACTTCACAGACCAGTGGTGAATCTGTCCAACATGGACCTGATGTTAAATGTTGTCATTCACATAATATTCTGTTTCAGCTGCTGGAGGAGAACATTGTGACTTTTGTCAAGAATGAGCTGAAGAAGGTCCAGAAGGTTCTGAGTTCAGATTACCCAGAATGCTCAGAGAATCAGAGGGAGGATGAGGAGGTGTTGGATGGTGAGGATGAAGAGCGGAGGAGGAGCAGCAGAGAGGCATTTCTGAAGATCACACTTCACTTCCTGAGGAGAATGAAGCAGGAGGAGCTGGCTGACCGTCTGCAGAGCAGTAAGAGGATTTCTCTAAAGATTTAACATGATGGATCAATGAGACAGTTTGTCTCAACAGATGGAGGAAAAACATGGAAAACATCTTTATATGTGCTACTTTAGGGGAAGGAAATTGTCATATGTTCTTCATAGATAACTTACTGAACTTTCTGGTGTGTTTATTTAGGAAGTTATTCTGGAATTTGTCAACTTAAACTCAAATCTAACCTTCAGAAGAAGTTCCAGTGTGTGTTTGAGGGGATCGCTAAAGCAGGAAACCCAACCCTTCTGAATCAGATCTACACAGAGCTCTACATCACAGAGGGAGGGACTGCAGAGGTCAATGATGAACATGAGGTCAGACAGATTGAAACAGCATCCAGGAAACCACACATACCAGAAGCAACAATCAGACAAGAAGACATCTTTAAAGCCTCACCTGGAAGAGATGAACCAATCAGAACAGTGATGACAAAGGGAGTGGCTGGCATCGGGAAAACAGTCTTGACACAGAAGTTCACTCTGGACTGGGCTGAAGACAAAGCCAACCAGGACCTACAGTTCACATTTCCATTCACTTTCAGAGAGCTGAATGTGCTGAAAGAGAAAAAGTTCAGCTTGGTGGAACTTGTTCATCACTTCTTCACTGAAACCAAAGAAATCTGCAGCTTTGAAGAGTTCCAGGTTGTGTTCATCTTTGACGGTCTGGATGAGTGTCGACTTCCTCTGGACTTCCACAACACTGACATCCTGACTGATGTTAGAGAGTCCACCTCAGTGGATGTGCTGCTGACAAACCTCATCAGGGGGAAACTGCTTCCCTCTGCTCGCCTCTGGATAACCACACGACCTGCAGCAGCCAATCAGATCCCTCCTGGGTGTGTTGACATGGTGACAGAGGTCAGAGGGTTCACTGACCCACAGAAGGAGGAGTACTTCAGGAAGAGATTCAGAGATGAGGAGCAGGCCAGCAGAATCATCTCCCACATCAAGACATCACGAAGCCTCCACATCATGTGTCACATCCCAGTCTTCTGCTGGATCACTGCTACAGTTCTGGAGGATGTGTTGAAGACCAGAGAGGGAGGAGAGCTGCCCAAGACCCTGACTGAGATGTACATCCACTTCCTGGTGGTTCAGTCCAAAGTGAAGAAGGTCAAGTATGATGGAGGAGCTGAGACAGATCCACACTGGACTCCAGAGAGCAGGAAGATGATTGAGTCTCTGGGAAAACTGGCTTTTGATCAGCTGCAGAAAGGAAACCTGATCTTCTATGAATCAGACCTGACAGAGTGTGGCATCGATATCAGAGCAGCCTCAGTGTACTCAGGAGTATTCACACAGATCTTTAAAGAGGAGAGAGGACTGTACCAGGGCAAGGTGTTCTGCTTCATCCATCTGAGTGTTCAGGAGTTTCTGGCTGCTCTTCATGTCCATCTGACATTCATGAACTCTAGAGTCAATCTGCCAGTAGAAGAAAAGCAGTCAACATCCCGGTGGTCTAAACTATTTAGATACAAACCTGACCCAACACATCTCATCAACTCCCAGGAGTCTGAAGCAAGAAAAAACGAAGTTGCATTGACACAGTATCTCCAGAGTTTTGTAGACGAGGCCTTACAGAGTCCAAATGGACACCTGGACTTGTTCCTCCGCTTCCTCCTCGGTCTTTCACTGGAGACTAATCAGACTCTCCTACGAGGTCTGCAGACACAGATACGAAGTTGCTCAGAGCCCAATCAGAAAACAGTTGAGTACATGAAGAAGAAGATCGGTGAGAATCTGTCTCCAGAGAGAAGCATCAATCTGTTCCACTGTCTGAATGAACTGAACGATCGTTCTCTAGTGGAGGAGATCCAACAGTACCTGAGTTCAGGACGTCTCTCTACAGATAAACTGTCTCCTGCTCAGTGGTCAGCTCTGGTCTTCATCTTACTGTCATCAGAAAAAGATCTGGACGTGTTTGACCTGAAGAAATACTCGGCTTCAGAGGAGGCTCTTCTGAGGCTGCTGCCAGTGGTCAAAGCCTCCCACAAAGCTCTGTAAGTGTTGAGAAGTTTCTTCAGAATGCAGTTATTGTGCTGTTGTTGACTTAAATAGAAATAATTTACTTCATTATTCTTTATCCAGACTGAGTGGCTGTCACCTCTCAGAGAGAAGCTGTGAAGCTCTGTCATCAGTTCTCAGCTCCCAGTCCTCTAGTCTGAGAGAACTGGACCTGAGTAACAACAACCTGCAGGATTCAGGAGTGAAGCTACTTTCTGTTGGACTGGAGAGTCCACAATGTGGACTTGACACTCTCAGGTCAGATAGTCCATAGTTTGTTTCAAACTATTTTTGTATTTCTTTAATGTTTGAATTCAATTCTCTCTCTCATATCAGAACTGTTGTGTTTTGAAAGTATGCTGCTTATTATTGTTTCATGTCTGTTTAGTCCAGATTTAGTCTTGGTGATTTTTCATATCTCTGACATTTTAGAGTAAAACAGAAAGCAAGTTCACATGTGCTACAATGTTATTATAAGTAATGTAAATGTCTTTTTTTTTACTGTTCACACTTCAGGCTGAGTGTCTGTAACGTATCAGAGAGAAGCTGTGAAGCTCTGTCCTCAGTTCTCAGCTCCCAGTCCTCTAGTCTGAGAGAACTGGACCTGAGTAACAACAACCTGCAGGATCCAGGAGTGAAGCATCTGTCTGTTGGACTGGAGAGTCCACAATGTGGACTTCAAACTCTCAGGTCAGATAGTCCATAGTTTGTTTCAAACTATTTTTGTATTTCTTTAATGTTTGAAGTCAATTCTCTCTCTCATGTCAGAACTGTTGTGTTTTGAAAGTATGCTGCTTAATATTGTTTCATGTCTGTTTAGTCCAGATTTAGTCTTGGTGATTTTTCATATCTCTGACATTTTAGAGTACAACAGAAAGCAAGTTCACATGTGCTACAATGTTATTATAAATAATGTAAATGTCTTTTTTTTTACTGTTCACACTTCAGGCTTAGTGTCTGTAACCTCTCAGAGAGAAGCTGTGAAGCTCTGTCCTCAGTTCTCAGCTCCCAGTCCTCTAGTCTGAGAGAACTGGACCTGAGTAACAACAACCTGCAGGATTCAGGAGTGAAGCTACTTTCTGTTGGACTGGAGAGTCCACAATGTAGACTTGAAACTCTCAGGTCAGACAGTCCATATTTTGTCTCAGATTATTTTTGTATTTCTTTAATGTTTGAATTCAATTCTTTCTCTCATGTCAGAACTCTTGTGTTTTGAAAGTATGCTGCTTATTATTGTTTGATGTCTGTTTAGTCCAGATTTAGTCTTGGTGATTTTTCATATCTCTGACATTTTAGAGTAAAACAGAAAGTAAGTTCACATGTGCTACAATGTTATTATAAATAATGTAAATGTCTTTTTTTTTACTGTTCACACTTCAGGCTGAGTGTCTGTGACGTATCAGAGAGAAGCTGTGAAGCTCTGTCCTCAGTTCTCAGCTCCCAGTCCTCTAGTCTGAGAGAACTGGACCTGAGTAACAACAACCTGCAGGATTCAGGAGTGAAGCTACTTTCTGTTGGACTGGAGAGACCACACTGTGTCCTTGAAACTCTGAGGTCAGGATTCTTTATTTTATTTCATTATTTTATGTAACTTTACAATTGGAGCAGGTCTTGATCACACTCCTAATATAATTCAATTTATTTAACAGACCCAACATTTCCCCCACAGTGTTGAGAAAGTACTACCTTTTAACAGGCAGAAACCTTGAGCAAAACCAGACTAAGTGGTTGTCCGCCATCTGTCTCAAGTTATTGGGTTGAGAGATAGAGACATAGAATCCCCATTCACACTGCCTCTTCAAGGCAGGATTCTTGATATCTCGATATTCCACCTCACTGTAGGTGTGAAAGTTACATGACACAGAGGTCAGAAAAAAAAGCCTTTTAACAGGTAGAAACCTCGAGCAGAACAGGACAGAAGCCCCACTACACTGCCTCTTCAAGGCAGGAATCTTGCATCCATATTCCACCTCACTGTAGGTGTGAAAGTTACAAAGGTGGAATGGGGGGAACAGTTTCATTCTGCCTCTGATCCTACCGAGGTTGTAACAGAGCCACAACAGAGGTGAGACGACATCTGTGTGGACAGGAGTGTGATGTTCTGATAGTGTTCAGTCTGACAACTTTTCAAATCCTTCACTCATCAAAGTAATAATACAAAACCAATGACACCCCTAATCTATGTATATATTTAAAATGTGGGTCAGTCAGTCTATTCTGCACTAATCCTGACTTGCATATCTCAACAACCATTGGATGGGTTGTCATGTGGGTTTTGACATTCATGCTCCCCTCAGGATGAACTGTAATTACTTTGGTGATCGTCTCACTTTTCATCATCATTATTTTAATCTGTACAATATGTTGGTTCACGACCAAATATTTGCAAACCTAATGGCATTTCCATCAGCTTCAGTTAGACTCTGTGTTCAATGCTGATAAGTAAATTATTGAAAACTAAGATGATGAATATAATAAATGTTAAACCCTTAAACACAGATGTGCACTGAATCATCAGGACCGTCAGCTGATGTGTGATGTGTGTTGTTTTGTGTGTCTGCAGGCTGTCAGGCTGTCTGATCACAGAGAAAGGCTGTACTTCTCTGGCCTCAGCTCTGGACTCCAACCCCTCCCATGTGAGAGAGCTGGAGCTGAGCTACAATCATCCAGGAGACTCAGGAGTGAAGCAGCTTTCTGCTCGACTGGAGGATCCAGGCTGGAGACTGGACACTCTCAGGTATGTAGAGTCCTGCTGCAGCCACAGACAGTCAGTAGCCCCATTCACACTGCACACTGCCAATTCTCCGCCTCTGTGAGAATTTTTTCGGGGGTGGTTAGGGGTGAAATTTAGCTCCGGCACTGATCGGCGCATGTAGTAAAAGCTTTGAAATAACTGCATAATGCAGGACTCTTATTGTGAAGGATTCATAGGAATTATTAAACGCAGGAAGAGGGCGCGACAACTTTGCATGAATGGACTTTTCATTTCTCTTCTGTGGCAGCAAACAACACATGGTTTCAGTCACTAACTGAGTCTATCCACACACTTTATGTCCGACTACAGTAATAACAGCAGCACTTTACTGTGACTGCAGCAACGTGCTCGTAGCTCTGTCACATACCAGAGAGACTCACTCTCTACCAACACAACACAAAGTAGTGTTTGTTGTCACATTATAGAGCTGCAACTAACACCTATTTTCATAAACCATTAATCACATAAGACAAAAGCAGATGTTTTTTTTTTTAACATTTCCATCATTTTATTGAATTAGTAACATTTCTCTTACATTTTCCTCTTTAGTCTTGTTCAGTTCACTTTCAAACAACTACAAATTGTAAAAGCAACATGATGTGTTAGAGGTGATGAAATGTCTCCATTATAAGAATCATCACGATGCAGAGAGAGAGCATCATCAAACATGAAAGACGCTGCAGATGGATACAGGTTTTGTTTGATGATTGAAAAGATGCAGCTTTTCTTTTGTAGACTGCTGTAGTGTGATTATTGGATGGACTTTCAGAATAAAAGTGGCCGTGTGCAGTGATATAGATCATTGAGGATGACGAACGCTGAGATGTATCGAGAATCGTTGACAGCTGAATCGTGATGGAATTATGAGACCGGTGAAGATTCACACATCTAAAATGTTTGTTACATGAAGAATGCAAAAGTAGAATATAGTTTGTTTCCACCATTGATAGTGGCCTCATGTGAGTTAGCAGCATACTGAGGATACCATCAGTCAGAACAGCTGCTGGCTGTGGTGTCATGGGGCGTCCTTCCTCACAACGTAGTCACCATGTTGACTTGTTTCTTTGTCAAGTGACAGACACAATATTATATCATATCAGTTTGCATAGAAGCACAATTCACAATAAGATATTCCTGTACAATAAAACACAACATGTGAAAAGTATAAACAAATTAGAGAAACACAGGTTAAACATGTAATAGATTACATGTTAAACATGTAATAGATTCCAAAGGCTTTGTTGAGCCAGTAGATGCAGAAACATGAACAGTCCTACTAGGGGAGAACCCAAAGAGCTGTGATCCAGCAGCAGTCTATGTTCTGCTGCCACAAACTGAGGGACAGTGAGTGACAGTCAGCTGACAGTTGTTCATCTTATATGTGATGACACTTATTATTTAGTGTTGTGCTGTTATTGTCAGCTTTGGTCACAGTTATATCTATGTTGTGTTTGATCTACTTTACTAGTTTTTCCACTACAATGTTCTTCTTCTTTTCTTGCTTTGGCGACATGTTTCGTGCCAATAAAGACATTTTGAATTTGAATATAGAAAAAGAAATAAAAAGATAAATGTATGTTTTGAATGCAGCCTGAGCCATGCACTGAGAATAAACAGGACATGTAATATATATTTTAACAGAACAGATGTGCTCAAGTTTCTATGTGAAGAAATAAAGACTTCACTTCAGATGATCTCTGACTACGACATGAAATATTCTAAAACCTCCTCTGATGTCCTCCAGTGTCTCTGAGCGTACTTCAGCTAATTACCCACCAGGGGGCGACACTGATCCATCACAGACCTGAGAGCACAGACGGAAGCTGTTTCTGTCTCAAACGTTGGTTGTTACATTGAAACCTGTAATGTAGCCGGGCCCTAGTCTTCTGTTTGTAGGAACAACAGGTTTACCAATGGATGAAGTGGATCAGGTCCAAAAGTTCATCCTGTCCAAACTTTTGTCAGTCAGCCTGTCCAACAAACAAATCCTGCTGTTTATTAAACACTGAACAATAAGTGACTAAAGGGACAGACACTACAGATCAGTGTAGACAGGTTCTGGGTTTGAAACCTTTACTAAGTCACCGTGCCGAGTCTCCTCCACCCGTAGTGGCTCCAACCTGCTTTCTCTTCAGGTCTCAGTGATGTGGTGCTACCGGGCCATGTGAGATCAGCTCTGCACATTTGGTAGCTGTTTTCTTTGAAGACTTTAATATAAAGTGCTGCCACACTTTTGATTACTTGGTTCGTACACTTTTCTCTTCTATAATGTTTGTAGTTTTTGTTCCTCCGTGGCCTCCACTGTGTTGCAAATGAGGAACTGAGCCGATTCAGAAAGGAGACGGCAGAACTCTGAGTAGCTTCCTGTTTAATCACCTGAGCTACACGAGGTGTGCCATTGGCTGGCTTACTGCTCCCCAATGTAGGAGACAAGAACTGCAGCACTGAATTGTTTTCCAGATGTATTTTCCGCTCTACGTCTTTGACTATGACGTAGGGCTGGACGAAATGGCTGAAAAATGTATCACAATATAAGTGTTTCATATCAGTCGATATCGATAATTATTGATATTTTTTTTTTTACCCATTTCAAATGAGATAAATTTGAAAAATAAACATTTAAATGGTGACTACAGGTGAGATTTTTGAAAAAAAAAACCCACGACAAAATAGTGTAGAAGCTGACATTGCTGCTTGACAATATGTTAAAGGGATAGTTTCGGTTTTTTGAAGTGGGGTCATATAAAGTACATAGCTGTAGTCAATCTGTTCCCTTCCGTAATCACTGATAACCGCAGCCTCAGTTTGGAGGAGCAGAGAGCCGCTCCAGCCCGGACGCTCAGCTCAGTACTGCAGTGAACGGAGTCCAGATGCAAAGCGAATTTTAACCACCTAAAACAAGGCCCACCTAAAAAAGTCTATTATTGCATTGTACGTTGTATAGAGAAAATTCACAACGCTTTACATCGCCGTCAGACCACCCTTTCTTTTGGCACTACATATTCTCAACCGTAGAACCTCCGTATCCATATATATATGGAGGTTCCACGGTCTGTGTCTGAAATTGTCAAGTTTGTTTTCATCGAAAGTAAAGAGAGTTGCATGCATAATGTGAGAAAGCCCTACAGATCAGGGCCTAACAGCACCCTCTACTGGTGCAAAAGAAGACTACAAGCAATATACGTTACGTATATAGGTACGTTATGTAACCAGGGGGAGGAGCAGCGGACCAGTCAGTGAGACGACCAAGCTGCATGGACTTTCTGTGTGTTCTCCCTTGTTATGTGTGCGTTCTTGAGGATATGTGAGTAGTTTCTGTTTGTAGTTATAGACCACACAGACACACACACACACCAAGACGTACGTTGTACAGTTACGCAAAGTCCAAAAACTTCATTAAAGAAGTAAAATCTCTCTCTCTCTCCAAGTGTCATGATTCTCTGACCGGAATCATAGTCCATTATCTGCCGCCTCAACCAGCAATCCTTCTTCAGAGGCTCACCCTCAAACAAATGGTCCTTCGAGCCGGATTGAGTGCAACGAAATAAAGAAGATCATGGACAGTGCAGCATCCAACACCTCAGAGTACCGGAGCCGTCCACAAAGAGAGCACCGCTTACCTGCTTACTTGGAGGACTACCAAGTTGGATTCCAGCCATCCGAGCGACCAGCTCCACCTGCTACTGTTTTCCGCTCTAACAGCCACCACAGCAGCAACCCGAGCAGGATATCCAGCAGCAGTTCACACATCCATAGCAGATCTAGTAGGCGCACATTGTACTCTGTTGGTACGTATCCCACTCAGGGTCTCTCAACTGCACAAGCTGCCATAATGGAAGAGAGAATAAAGCAGCTGGAACTGGAAGATATTTGCCGCTCGATTACGTACGAGACTCAAGCTGATTTGGAGTGTAAACTGCTGGATGATCAAGCGAAAGAAGCACAGCGACTCCAAGAAGAGGCACTCAAAGTCCGAGAAGCACTCACTAAGCGGCTGGAAAGACAACGGCGCTTAACAAGAGCTGAACAGGACCTTGAGATCGCCAAGCTTCGTTCGTCGATGCTTTCTGATAGTAGGATGCCCGCACCTTCAACTTCACCTGTGCCCTCGGACAAGTCAAACCTTTTCCTGGACTTACCACCGCCAGTACAGGTTGACATGCTGTCATCTATCTACCAGCTATCACCAACTCAGGTAAATCCAACGCCTGCACCGTTAGTGCGCCCGCGTATTTCTCCGCTACAAGTGACGCAACAAGTCACTTCAGTCTCTACAGCGCCTCCTACTGGACCACAGCCAATGCTGCAACCTACTGCCACCCCAGCGATACCGGCTGCACAGCTCCAGGGTCCAGTACCTATGGCACCTAGATCTGTGAGACTGCAACCTGCCCCAGCGTTAGAACCCGCTGCTGTGATACAACCTTTCTACAGTCGACCAGCCATGGAGCCACTCATCTCAACTCACCAAGGGCAACAGACTGCTCCAGTTTTCTACGCTCCCTCCCCTGGTTACGCACCACTACCCGGAGCTGAGTTACTCCTTGCAACAGCTCTTGGAATCCCTCGACCTTCACTGCCTGTGTTCGAGAGTGGCCGGGAGAGTGACTTTGCTCTACTTAAGCTTGCACTAGACAATGTACTGGGAAGCAACGTTCACCTCAGCGAGCAATATAAGTATCAAGTGTTGATTGGGCACATCAAGCTCCCAAGCGCACTGCAGCTTGCCAAGGCGTACATGCATGACCCGGCACCATATACGAGTGCACTGCAGGCTCTACAAGATAAGTACGGGCAGCCACGGCAGCTGGTCCAGAGTGAGCTAGGTGCCATACTTAATGCTCCTGCTCTCAAGATAGGTGACGCCAATGCCTTTGACTCATTTGCCTTGTCCGTCCAGTCCTTGGTAGGCATGTTAAAGACCCTCGAGGGACAAAATGGATATGAGCTCCACTGCGGCTCCCATGTGGATCGCTTGCTCAGTAAGATGGCTCCCACCTACCGCGATAGCTTCGTTGAGCATTGTCTGCGATATGGTATTCTGCAGACTGGGACCGACAGGACCTACACCCTACAGGACTTGGCTACCTGGCTCCAAACAAAGTCTCAAGCAAAGCGCATCTCAAGTCGAGCAGCAGCACTGTATCAGACCGAGACCCCCCGCCCGGCTAGGAAAGATCAGCGAATTACCCAACCCAAAGAGAAGCCGACTGTGTGCTTCAACACCACTGAGAAGGTAAACAGGGAAGAGACAACTGTGGCAGAGCCTACACGGGCAAGGGCCAAATCCAAGCCTAAACCTTACTGTCTATATTGTGACAGTCGCGAACACTACCTTAACTCCTGTGAGGAATTCAAGAAGTTGAACACTGATCAGGTCTTAAAATGGCTCAAGGATGGCAAACGGTGTCGGAAATGTGGACGCGATCACACTGAAGACCGGTGCACTCTTAAGCGCCCTTGTAAAACCTGTAAAGAAACGCACCTCACGGTCTTGCACGAGTCAGTCCAGGAAATCAAACAGAAGGTGTACACGGTCAGTCTACTTCCCACAAAGGTGTATCTGGACCGGCCCAACATGTCTCAAAGGGTAATGCTTAAAGTGGTCAAGGTCCTCCTTCATAATGGTAACCGAAAGATGGAGACTTATGCAGTGCTCGATGATGGCTCAGAGAGAAGCATTGTCCTTGCTCAAGTGGTGCAACAGCTCAACCTCGTCTGCCATCCAGAGACTCTACCCCTGCAGACTGTGCACCAAAGCGTTAAGAAACTCGATGGCGCGTCAGTCTCCCTGGAGGTATCATCACCACTACGGCCATACGAGAAGCACAAGATATCCCACGCCTTCACCGCAGAGGGACTGGCTCTCGCAGAACACACCTATCCAGTTGCCATGCTGCAGCAGAAATACAAACACCTTAGAGAGCTTCCCTTACCACCAGTGAACCGTGCCCAACCTCTGCTCCTTATCGGGTCTGACATGCCTCACCTGATTACCCCAGTCCAACCGGTGCATGCAGGCCCACCAGGCAGACCGGTTGCCATCTGCACTAAGCTGGGCTGGTCACTTCAAGGGCCAGTTGACGCTGTCCGTCTGTCACCTGGGGTCCAGCAATGCCTGCATATCACCACAGCCTCAGCTTCCAGCGAGCTTCTCAGGAACGTGGAGCGCCTCTGGCAGATGGACACCTCGCCCTACAGTGAGAAGGCTGCCACTCGCTCAAAGGAAGACCAACAAGCTCTTACTCTGCTCCAGACAGCCACCACTAGAGTAACAGTAGGTGGCATCTCACGCTATGCCACACCTCTACTGCGCCGTACGACCGACATGGCTCTCCATGCTCCTGTGGAAGCAGTACTCCCCAGACTTCGCAGCACAGAAAGGAAGCTAGCTAAGAACCCCACGCAAGCTAAGTCTTACTGTTCTGAAATTCGGAAGCTAGAAGAAGCAGGCTATGTATCGAGGGTCTCACCAGGAGAAGCCTGCCAGTCATCAGAGTCATGGCTGATACCACACCACATGGTCCAACACAACGGAAAGGATAGAGTTGTCTTCGACTGTTCTTTCAAGTACAGAGGACTGTCACTGAATGAGTTACTGTTGCCTGGACCGCCCTTAGGGCCTTCCCTACTTGGTGTCCTGCTGAGATTCCGTCAGCACTCAGTTGCTGTGAGCGGGGATATAAAGGCCATGTTCCATCAGATCCGCCTGCAGCCCAGTGACACACCGGTGTTGAGGTTCATCTGGAGAGACATGCTGAAGGACAAGGAGCCAACCATCTACGAATGGCAGGTGCTGCCGTTTGGCACTACGTGCAGCCACTGTTGTGCTGTATATGCCCTCCAACGTCATGTTCGAGACAACTGTGGTGACAAGTCTAACTTGGTTGAGGTCGTGGAGCACTCTTTCTACGTGGACAATTGTCTACATAGCACCCGCACTACAGCTGAAGCCGGAGCTCTTATCGATGACCTACGCCAGCTACTCCTGGAAGGAGGATTTGACCTCAGGCAGTGGGCGAGTAATGTGCCAGCAGTGGTCAAACATCTTCCATCAGAAGCCAAATCGGAGCGCTGTGAGCTTTGGCTGTCTAAGGGCAGAAGCGACCTGCAAGAGTCAACCTTGGGCCTCCAATGGAACTGTCTCAGTGACTCTCTAGGCTTTAAGCTCCGTCCAGCGGACCACCTTGAGCCAACCCTGAGGAACATTTATAAAGCCCTAGCGAGCCAGTATGATCCACTGGGCTTTATCATTCCCTTCACAACCAGGGCTAAAGTCCTCATCCAAGATATCTGGAAGCAAGACATTGGATGGGATGATCGGATCGAACCTCAGTCTCTGAGGGAGCAGTGGATAGCTTGGGTGAATGAGCTCTGTGATCTTATTCACCTCGAATTCCCACGGACCTACGCACCTCCATGTGCAGACAAGCCTACGGCATCCAGGGAGCTTCACGTCTTCTGTGATGCATCAGAAAGAGTGTATGGTTCAGTGGCTTACCTACGCACAGTCGACGATCAAGGTCATGTCTACGTCTCCTTTGTGCTAGCCAGATTGAGAGTGGCACCAAAAAAACGCCTGAGCATGCCACGTCTGGAACTTTCTGCAGCGCTCACTGGTGCTCAGCTCGCCAGGCTTATTCAGACAGAGCTGACCGTACTCATCCAGCAGACATTCTTCTGGTCAGACTCCACTACGGTGCTCCAATGGCTGAGATCAGAGTCGTGCCGTTACAAGATCTTTGTTGGCACGCGTGTAGCGGAGATTCAAACTCTTACCGATTTAACAAGCTGGAGATATGTGGACTCTGCGAGAAATCCAGCAGATGATATAACACGAGGTCTGAAGCTATCGGATTTGGCAAATCCTCACCGCTGGATTAGTGGTCCGGATTTCCTCCATCAGCCTCCTGACCAGTGGCCAACTATGCCCACACCAGCAGAAGCTGAGCCTGACTCTGCTGAACTCAGGAAGTCCACCCTCGTCTGTGCTACATCGGAAGAGCAGAACCCAGACCTACCTGATCCGACTCAGTTCCACACTTGGAAGGATCTAGTCCTGGCTACTGTCACTTCTCTTCATGGGGCGGCTGCCTCCAGTGATTGTCAGACTGCAGATGCGGCCACCCACATCTTAGCAGAGAGGCTACTCCTGGCCCAAGCTCAGCAGGAGTCTTTTTCTGGTGAGTTAAAGGCCCTCAAGGCCAATCGACCCATTCCAGCCGACAGTCGTCTGGTCACATTTTCACCCGAATATGATGAAGGTACAGGACTACTTCGTGTTGGAGGTAGACTACGGCAAGCAAAGGATCTAGAAGCAGATACTATCCATCCAATCATTCTGGACCCGGCGCACCAGATCACCAAACTACTGATCCAGGATTTTGATCACAAGCTCCTCCATCCAGGACCAGAACGGGTGTTAGCAGAGATGCGACGTCAGTATTGGGTCCTGCGGGCCCGGGAAGCCATAAGGAGGCATCAGCGCAGCTGCAGGGACTGCCAGTTCTGGCGTGCAAAGCCAGATGTTCCCAAGATGGCAATCTCCCACCTTCCAGGCTGCGCATCTACTACCCGCCATTTTACTCCACGGGAGTGGATGGGTTCGGCCCGTTCATCGTAAAGATCGGCCGCAGGGCCGAAAAGCGATGGGGTATTTTGTATAAATGCCTAACTACCAGGTGTGTCCACCTCGACCTGCTAGAGAGCCTTGACACTGATGCTTTCCTGCTGTCCTTACGCCGATTTATTGCCAGACGTGGCACACCATTTGAACTCCTGTGTGATAACGGCACCAACTTTGTTGGGGGAGAACAGGAGTTACGGGAAGCCTTTGATGCCATGGCACCTGAGCTACAAGATCAGCTTGCAAAACAGAAGATCTCCTTTCAGTTCAATCCCCCAAGTGCTCCACATTTTGGTGGGGCCTGGGAGCGGGAGGTGAGGTCGGTAAAGACAGCGCTCAGAGTCATCCTCAGAGAGCAGTCAGTGCCAGAGCCAGTTTTGCACACTTTTCTCGCTGAAGTTGAGGGGATGTTAAATGCTAAACCTCTCGGATATGTCTCAGCGGACGCTGCCGACCCTGACCCCATTACGCCGCATGTCCTACTTATGGGACGTCGTGACTCTTCGCTGCCACAGGCCCTGTATGATTCCAACAGTATTTTGGGGACACGACGGTGGAGGCATAGTCAAGTGCTAGCAGACAACTTCTGGTCAACCTTCATCCGACAGTACCTGCCAAGCCTACAGGGAAGATCTAAATGGCGCACCGATGGAGACCAGCTTGCCGTGGACAAGGTGGTTCTGATAGTTGATCCACAACTCCCTCGAGCTCTCTGGCCAGTAGGCAAAGTGGTCAAAGTCCACCCTGGAGCAGATGGACGTATCAGAACAGCTACCATCAAGGTTAACGACAAGACCTATGTCCGGCCTGTCGCCCGGCTCATCCAGCTACCCAAGATAAGTGACTCAGAGGATAACACCAAGTGATGGACTTTCTCTGGGAGTTCAAATGTCCTCACGGCAGACATTTGAGGGCGGCTGTGTGAGAAAGCCCTACAGATCAGGGCCTAACAGCACCCTCTACTGGTGCAAAAGAAGACTACAAGCAATATACGTTACGTATATAGGTACGTTATGTAACCAGGGGGAGGAGCAGCGGACCAGTCAGTGAGAAGACCAAGCTGCATGGACTTTCTGTGTGTTCTCCCTTGTTATGTGTGCGTTCTTGAGGATATGTGAGTAGTTTCTGTTTGTAGTTATAGACCACACAGACACACACACACCAAGACGTACGTTGTACAGTTACGCAAAGTCCAAAAACTTCATTAAAGAAGTAAAATCTCTCTCTCTCTCCAAGTGTCATGATTCTCTGACCGGAATCATAGTCCATTATCTGCCGCCTCAACCAGCAATCCTTCCTCAGAGGCTCACCCTCAAACACATAATCCTCTTGTCCGGCCTCACACTGAATTTCGCTGCTCGCAGATCATCTGTTTCTAACGGAGTTCAGTGAAATTATCGAACGTTCTATCGAACATATTTTCTATTGATATTGATCACTTGTTTATCGCGATAGATATCGTTATTGTTTTAACGCCCAGCCCTACTATGAAGCGTCTGCATCACAACATGAACCAACTAATCCGCGATGAAACTGGTCGGCAACTATTTTTATAATCGATTTAATGGGTTAGTTGATGCAGCCCTAAAAACTTCTACTATTGAATTCAAGTTGAACACTGCACTTCTTTGAGTCCTCAGCAACAAACCTGCCAAGTATAAAGTAGATTGGATGAACGGTTCAGGAGACATGTGAACCACAGACAGACAGAAAGAAGGACAGATTCCTGGCTTCATATTCAGTTGTTCCTCTGGTCACATCTGGCAGTGTTTCCCATTAATTACTTAGACTGTGGCGGCCCGCCATGGTCTAATTTGTCCCGCCACAGTCTCAGAGTGAACTGAAAAAATTCTTACACTTCTCATAATAACATAAAAGATCTGTAACTTGGGTTTCGCGCTTCAGCAAAGCATCTCTCACTCCAGGTCAGTCGGCTCTGCCCGTTACCGTTACCAACTATAAAATGTAGCGCGTTACAAATTGAAGTTTCTCATTGAAGTCATCCGACTCGGCTCTCAGCCACCGGAGCAGCAGGGCTGCTTTATTTTTCTCCGGTGAGGCAGGAGGGAGGGGCGGGACAACCGCAGTGGTGATGATTGGCTCTCTAAGGTAGAGTGAGAGTTCGTAAGCCAATCACAGGCTGTGTTCGGTTTACACACAAACCACACAGCCTCGCACACACAAACTAGCAGAGGTGAGCTGCAGAAATGGTGAGTCCAGAGGGAAAGTTTACGTTTTCAAAGTGGAAGTACAGACACTACTTTAATCTCCTTTGTCCACGTCCGTTTTAAGCAACTCTAATCTAATGAAGCATCTCTCAACTGCACGCGCTTCTACAACACTAGTGGCCAAAAACTCTGTTGTTGACACTGTTGATGATGACAGCAGGTGTGGCTAACGTGAGCTCCGCTAACACAGAAGGACACAGAGCCGTCCGAGCAGCTAAAGCTGGATGTTTCTGCTCCAGCTTCACTGAAACTTGTGACACAGACTGAACTGAATGCAGTGATAGGCAGGTATGTTGTTGAGAACATGCTCCCGTTATCAACAGCTGACCCAGACTCCTTCATTGGGTAAATACCAGGGAGAACAGGTGCCGGTCCACCATGCAGAAAGACATTTTCTAAATACATAGATGTAGAGTACATTAAAATCAATGCCGAGCTCAAAAGGGGAAGAAAAGAACGCAAGAGTTACTTTTCCTGGTAACTAATTACTTTTATATTGGAGTAATTCCGTTACTAACTCAGTTACTTTTTGGAAGAAGTAACTAGTAACTATAACTAATTACTATTTAAAAGTAACGTGACCAACACTGGCTGTCTGTGTATCGTTGCCATGAATGGAATGTAGGGAGAGTTGTATAAATGTGTATTTTGGATGTTTTCTTTCCACTAGTCTGAAAGAAGACATGTTATGGAAACAAAATAGCCCAAAATGTTTTTGCCATTTCTCCCCTTAAGGCTGCAACTAATGATGAACTGATGATGTACCCTCCGAATCCATTTCATTTTTTATTACAATTTAGCTTACAGTTTAATTATTTATTTAAAAAATGAACTAATTCAACACAGGTCACCACTTTTGCTTTATTTCTTTGATGGCTCAGATGTATGCTGTAGTTGATTTTGTGTTTTCACCATTTGTATCTATACAACCAATGTGTTTGTGATTAAATTGTGTACAAGAGCACACAGTTCTTCATAGATCTAGCCTCTTAATTTTGCTTTCAAATTGCACCAGATTGATGCATTTAACTTTAAAATGTTAAGAAGATCTTCCGGGGGAACATGGACCCCCGTACATCCACCCACCACAGTCTCACAAAATCCTGTGGGAAACACTGACTGGACACATGTTCACCACAGCAGATTTCAGACTAAGAGACATTTTCTGTCACAGTTTCTGCTTTTAATGGCATCAAACATGACATGAAGTTCTCCTCACAGTAACTATTACTGCTGTAATATACATCAGATATCAATCCAGCACCAAACTATAGTAACATGAACATGTCAACACATGAAACCATGAAACTGTTTCTATCACAAACAGCTTCAGTGACACTTGTGAGGTTCTGGAGGGAAACAGTCTGGGAGTCTCTGTCACTTGGTTTTGTGGCAGAGGTCGGGAACCAACGTCCAATGTTTTCTGATTGATTTATTACGTATAAATTGTATTTGTTTCTTTGCACAGTAAAACAAAGCAGCAGAAACACAGCAAGAACAAAAAGCAGACTGTGCAGCTGAGATTCAGAAAAGCCCTCCAAGCTTCAAACAGGAATCGGACCTCAAAAGTTCTGACGTCCAAATCCAAAAGTCCTATAATATAGAAACATCAGCACAAGTTGACATTGGATCAAACAGCAAGCGTAAGGTCGCCCACAGGAAACAGCAACAACATCCAATAAAATAAAGATGAAGTGATAAATCCAACAGGAGGTTTGTGTGTGTTCTCAGATGTTGTGGTCCTCTTTCACACACACCAACATCCTGTGGCTCACTTGCAGTGTGTGAGGAGAGTGGCAGAGGTGAAGAGGTTCAGGGAGAACAGGGAGAAGCAGCCTGATGGACAGATTGTGTTTCTGTGTATGAGAGTCATGTCATGTCCATGTTTGCATGCTGAAAGAGGATGTGCTGCTCTGACCCCCCTCCTCCTTTCAGGGTGGAGCCTGCTGGAGTCCGATGGTTGACACCAGGTCTGAGGAAGTGTGAGTGTCTTTTTACTTTCATTCATGAAAACACTGTGACATCACTCATTCACATCTGTGATGTCATCATCACACTGATGACACATTAATAACTGCAGCTGTGTTGTGTCTTTTTCTCTCCATCAGATTCCTGTGAGCTCACAGTCGACACAAACACAGTCAGCAGAAACATCGAACTGTCTGACAACAACAGGAAGATGATGTGTGTGGAGGTACATCAGTCATATCCTGATCATCCAGAGAGGTTTGACTGGTATCCTCAGCTGCTGTGTAGAACTGGTCTGACTGGTCGCTGTTACTGGGAGGTCGAGTGGAGAGGAGATGTTTATATATCAGTGAGTTACAGAAGAATCGGAAGGAAAGGAGACAGTGATGACTGTGTGTTTGGATGGAATGATCAGTCCTGGAGTCTGAGGTGCTTCGATGGTGGTCGTTACTCTGTCAGGCACAATAACAGAGGAACAGACATCTCCTCCTCCTCCTCTGGTAGACTAGCAGTGTATGTGGACTGTCCTGCTGGCACTCTGTCCTTCTACAGAGTCTCCTCTGACTCACTGATCCACCTCCACACCTTCAACACCACATTCACTGAACCTCTTTATCCTGGATTTGGGCTCCTCTGGCTCAGTCCTGTTTCCTCAGTGAGTCTGTGTGGTGTTTAGTGTGCAGAGTCTCCTCCTGTCACAGAAACATTGTCAGTGCTGAACAGTTGAGTCTGTACAGGATCACAGTCACATCAATCTTTCAGCTTCTTGTAATAAATTCATCAGTCAACTTTGTACAAAATGATTCAAACTGATTGAAAAGATTCTTCATTTACATTTTAAACTTCTTCCATTAAATTGTGTAAATTGTGTTGACTTGTACTTTCTGTCATGTGTTGTTTTGAATTCTGGCTCTTGTTCCAATAAAATCCACAACTATTAGTGAAATGTAAGAAACAGAAAACATTGACTTGATTGATTAAAGAATCATTGTGAACAAAGTTGTGAATAAACAGTAAAATATGATCAAATGTACTCGACACTCCACCTGAAACACTCTGACTTGTTTCATGTGTTTCTAATGATGAAACCAAAAGTTTGATGGTGTTGGTTAACACATGTAATTCTGTCTGTAGTGACGTGATAAACTGCACAACATCTGTTAATTTCTGTGTGATTATTCTATGAGAAGAAAACACATTTGAATGACAATCATTGTGTTTCTCTCAGTGTTTTGTGGCTGTTGAAGTCTGGCTGTATTTTCAGGACGTTTGTTGGATTTGAATCTCGTCCGTGAAACTAAACAGCTGTGAGAAAAGTCTTTCTCTGTCTGACCCGGTGGCTCCACTTGTTACAGACCAGTTTTAAAGTCCAACAGCAGGCGACGGACCGAAGAGCCGGAGACCAAATAGTCCACACAGAACCAACAAGCTGCCGACTCGACGGCTCAGTGAGCTGAAGAAGTTCTGTGAAGTTCTGAGGTCGTGGGTTCAACCTGGAGTCAGAACCAGTAAGAAAGGAAGGACGAGTATGTGATGACGTCGCTTCCACTGTTAAAGTTCTGAGTTTAAATCCTCGAGGTTTTCACACAATTATTTTGTGGTCAAAAGAAGTGAAATGCTCAAAGAAAGTGATTCATTTGAGACTGATTCATCAGCTCAGGATGGTGAAGTGATGCTGTGAAGTCTGGAGGTTGTGGGTTCAATCCCTGGGTAGTTCAGCTGATTTGTGCAAGCAGCCACATACCGGTTTGTTGACATCCGTGTCTTCCAGCAGTCCAAACTAGTTGATCCGTCAAGCGTGCGCTTACTCCCTCACTGGCAGAGAAGGAAACTTGAATTTTGCAGACAGAAAGGTATTCTAGCATTTTCGTTTTTCTGTTCATAACATACATGTTCATGTTACAGCCTGTCATGAGCCATGAGTTATGAGTCTATTCGCTCTGCACTGAGAGCTAGCTTGTCCGCGCATGATCACAGCTCGCACAGAGAGGGGACTTGTCAGTGGCGATCGAAGCTGTTTCCGAAATAGTCACGATGGAGAGCTTGTCTGATGTCGAAGTGGAAGACATCGACGACAAACCTTTTGAATTCGACGGTAGACCATATTTGTTCGAACCAGAGTATGCAGATGAGGAGTTACTTGCACTAGAGAACGAGAGAGCTCTGCTCTCTTCTCTGCAAGAAGACGGAGATGGAGCATGCGCATTAAGCTTGCGCTCTGTAAACAGATAGTAGACGGAGAAACCGAACACAAGAAGAAGAAAACGAAAATGGCTTGTACAAGGAAACCAGAATCGTTTGTGTGGACCGATAATGAGGTCAAACTGCTGCTGCGACTCACACTCAACTACAAGGCGAGTAAGTTGCAAGAAACACGAAAACAAGCAGTAGTCCGCCATTGTTGTTGTTGTTGTGAGACATCGCGGGGTTCAGAGGTCAGTGGCAAGAGGTCGAGAGGTTGGGCGATGGCGTCATCGTTTTGGAAAGTATGCTCGGATTCGCTGTCCACATGAAAACGGGAGGGCTGCGTTTTCAGATTTCACCACTCTGAGACCTGGTTTCAAAAAAGTGCATTTTCAGGATCCATGTGGACGATCGGCCAAAACGATGCAATACATGTGCGTTTCCACAAGAGAGCGTTTCTGTCTGGACGGCCTCTCAGTGCAGAGCGAATAGACTCATGACAGGCTATTGTAAGGCTCATGGCTCATGACAGGCTATAACATGGACATGTACGTTATAAACAGAAAAACTAAAATGCTGGAATACCTTTCTGTCTGCAAAATTCAAGTTTCTGTCTCTGCCAGTGAGGGAGTAAGCGCACACTCGACGGATCAACTTGTTTGGACTACCGGAAGACAGGGATGTCAACAAACTGGTATGTGGCTGCTTGCACAAACACACTGTTTTAACCGCTTTTTTATTCATTTTGAGTCATAAACGCTACAGTGCTGTGTTGTAAGGTGTCTGCTGATGTTGCATAACTTTTGAGGTGAGATTTGAAGCATGTTAAGATGCTTAAAACACAGTGTAAAGTTCTGACCCCATGCTGCTAGCTGTCAATGCTAACTCTCCGTTCAAGGAGCCCTGTAAGGGGTGGACCAAAAGTGTTTGCGTCTTTGCTACTGGCAAGTCAAGGGTAGCTTGAGCGATAAAGCTGCATGTTGAAGTTGACCGAAGTTCTCCTTTAAAATGCAAATGCATCACAAAGCATTTTCACACATTTTAGTTTCAGGAACGTCTCAGTAACTGTAGGTTTGATTTTTTAAAGTATTTTTTCTGCCTTTATTGATACATTAGCTGAAGACTTAACAGTAAACAGAGAGACTTGCAGCGACCGGCCCCAGGCCGAGACTCAAACCCAGGTCCGCTGCAGCAAACCTCTAGATATGGTACACATGCTCTACCAACTGAACTAAGGGATGTCACTTACTTCAGCAATGACACTGGGTCACTTTGGGTCATTAATCACCAAAACAGGTTATTTTGGTTCTTACGATGCATCAAAACATTAATGAGAAACTGTGATATTGTTTGACTGGATAATGTTCATTGCATGCAGCAGACATATAAAGTTGGAAGCAAAGTGTGATAATGAAAATCAAGTCAAGGCAAATGTTTCTGTTTAACCATTTAATGCTGTGCACCAACGCCCAAAGTTCAGCAAAAAAAAGTAGAGAAAAAACAGAACAAACACAAAATTGCACGTCCACAGTTTGAAGACATAAAGCACAAAATAATACACAAACTGAAGTTCAGGTTCAGACACCTGATGTCCAGGTAGCTCTGTGTGTTGGAGGACTGTCATGAAATTCTGAGATTGTGAGTTTGATCCTTGAGTCAGTCTGAGTTTTGAAAACGGCTCTTGAGATAAAAGACTCAAAAGCAGGACGTTAAGGTATCTGATGAGCTGGTCTGGAGGTTGTGGGAGCAGGGTGGTACTAGGACTGTAAGTTTTGAGATTGTGGGTTCAATTCTTGACAGATTTTTTGAGTGTTGAGATTCAAAAGAGTAAAATGTGAATGAAACACAAGCAATCTGTCACATTCAGTAGCTCAGGCTGATAGAGGTCTGGTTTACAATACTCTGTGAAGTCTGGAGGTTGTGGGTTCAATCCCTGGGTAGTTCAACTGATTTTAAACCTGATGTCCACAAGAATAAAAAAGGGACAAACTTATTCAGGCCCAAATCTGTTTGTTAAGAATAAACAGGGGTAGAAATACCCACAATCCTTTGCTGCAGTAAATAAAGAGCTGCCACACAGTTAAAGTAGTCAGTACAACAGCACAACTTCAGCAAACCTGTTTCTTCAACACGTATGAATATTGATTTGTTATTAGATCAGCACACATCAGATCAGATCAGATGAGATAATTGAAAAACACGACACACGATCACTGAAATGTTTCTCCTCTGCTAAAGTAGCTGAATATAAAATTCTACTTGTATCATCATCATGCTGTCTCTGTCAGTGCGCTGGTGGAAAGTAATCGAGTACTTTTACTACAATTAGTCCTCAAATGAATTCCTGTATTTTTTTAGAAATCTTCTAATATGTGTCCAGGTGAAATTGCAAATAATTAATATTGTTTTCATGCTATATTAAAAGGAACCAGAACACATGAACTGACATATAGTCTGTTGATTTGAGATGTGGACCTCCAGAACCTCGTCAGATTGTCCCGCACACATTTTAGATGCTTCCTGTGGTTGTTAACAATCATTTACAACAATCTGAGAACGTTTTTTTTTACGACAGCAAACACGAACAACAACATGTTACAATCACATCAACAGCCAGGAGGCAAAGAGGGAAAGACAACCCCCAGGCTCCCGTATGAAATCTCTCCATTTATTGAGTTTTTGAGTTAGGAAACTTTTATAAACTCTGTGAAGCTGTTTGTGACTGATTCTTAATTATTTTGGCCTTCTGGTAAATTCGGCATGTGTTCGGCTCGTTGTGGGTCGTGCTGCAGCTCTCAGTCTAACAGGAAGACTCCCAGTCAGTCACACGCCTCTCTGGCTGTTTCCTCCTCACAGTTTACTTTCACTTTCTCTGACAGGTGTGTTGCAGATAGTTTTCTCCGTCTGAACCTCCAGCTGAAGGTAATGTAATGAATCTGACAAGTTAGACTCGCTAACACAAGCTCTATTTTTCATTGTTACACCGGAAACAGCACAAAAACTGAAGCTCGGTTGTTTATTTCTCCAAACTCACGAGTTTAAACTCGGAGCGTCCGGACACGAGTCCGCTATTTTGTGTCTGCCTGAATCAGCCTGTGGAGGAGGCCGAGACGAGCCGCCGCTCTCCCGCTGTGTGACGCACTAAACGCGGCTGGAGAGCAGCTGTTGGTGTCGGTGAATAATCTGTGGTTGTATTTACAGTCCAGGACTGATGAGGAGGCAGTTAGAGGACATCCAGGAGTCTGAAGCTTTATTTAATTAATACAAATATAACTTCATCACTGAGCAACAGTCAGCAGGAACACGTCGGCTCTCAGTGTTAGTACTTAAAGTGCCCGTTACGTTACTTGAGTATTTCTGCTCCTGATTACTTCTCAGAGGAAGAGATTCTAATTTTTACTTTGCAGATAAATGTTTTAAATAAACAACAGATGACCAGATTGACTCTTTAGATTACAAGATATCAGAGAAACGTGTGTTGACTCCACCACAGCGCCATGACGTCATCTAGTGGACTGATCCAAGTCCAGCAGCTGATGTTCTGACAGGAGACGTGACGTCAGTGAGAGACGTCATAGCCTCTTCAGACAAAACCCACCTGAACACACCTGAGACTTTCATATTTTATAATAACACAACAGTTTATTAGAACAATTTCTGCCTCTTGGTTAAATCAACTTGTCAGTATTTGTATTTAATCAGTTATTTAACACTCCAAGCTCCACAGAAAGTCTCCACAGTCATGTACAGAAGGACAGTGACTGTTTTTATACCCTTTAAAATGTGATAATGTTTATATAGAATTGAAATAAGTAAAATTCAAAGTAAATATTATAAAACATATGATGAGAGATCGTCCTCTGGAGTCACTGGTGTTACTGTGTGACAAAAGTCTTTTATTTTGAAATAAAACTCACAGTGATGACATGACTTTCCTTCCTGCAGATCTGTGAAGACAGGTCCTGGATCAGTCCACTGTCTCTTTTCTGTCAGAAGACATTTATACATTTGTCTCCAGATTTCACGTCACTGATGTGAGCGACTTTATTAGTAGAGAACAGTAAAAAACAGAATACAAATGATTTAGTGACATGATTTAGTTTTGGTATGATGTCCTGTAGCAGCCATTTAGTGAAATATGTATTAATAGAGTTGGTGAGTTGTGGAATAATGTGCTCTGAGTTTAAATGTTAGAAGAGGAAGTCGACTTTCAGACATTTTGTCCTTCAAGAGTGTTTCTGACCCAAAGGCTGATTTCAGTTGATGTGCAGATGAATGATTTCTGTTTCCTCTCCAGATGAAAGTGTGTGTGAGATGAGCAGCATGAATCAGTGTGAGGACAGAGAGGAGGGAGGCCCTCCCTCTAAAACCACTGGACCTGGACCTGGACCTGGACCTGGACCTGGGCCTGGACCTGGACCTGAGCCCAGCTGTGTGTCCTTAAAGAGTGACTGGTCAATGGGTCGTCTCATTAATTTTAAAGGACAACCAGCTCCTGCTGTAAAGAGGTGAGCTGTTGATAACATTAATATGTGACTGATTCATGTTTTAACTGTGGAGAAAGATGTTTTATGAAACATGATGTTTATTTTCAGTTTTGTTCTTCTTCACTTAAATTTATCTTCTCACTTTAGAAAGCTGCCCAATAGAACCAGTCTTCAACTCTTCATTTCACTTTATTGAATTAGTTTGGTCCAATATTCTCTGAAGGTTTATTCCTGATGTTTTCCACTATTTTATGGACAGAAGCTTCTGTGTCTGAAGACTAGAAAGTCAGTTAACATCTCTGGTGGTCTTCTTCTCTGTCCAACAGGAGACCAGCCTCTACTGGACCTGAACCTGAGCCCAGCTGTGTTTCCTTCAAGAGTGACTGGTCAAAGGAGTTTGTTATTAATTTCAAACAAGAACATTCCTCAGACAGACAGTAAGTTGTTGTCATGTTGCTCTCTGTTGATGTTTGTCCTCATTTAATCCAGTGTGACCAGTTGTCCTGATGGTCTTCATGTTCTCAGAGTGATGATGGAGCTCAGAGCAGGATTAGTATTAAAGGACAGGTTCACATTTCTTCATGTCCGTCCCTCAACAACTCTGACAGGACAGTGTTCCTCATGTGGACAAACAGCAGTGACTCACCTCCTGCTGAAATCTGAGTCCTGCTGCTGAGGAGAGGAAGGGCTGTGTGTTATATCTGACGTTACAAGGGCCCGACCAAACTGGACTTCATGGGGCCGGTACCAAATATGAAGAGTAAAAAACTCTGATAACTGATATATCTGCCGATTATATATGAAATATATAAAAACAAATAACTTATTTTCTGATCTCTTAAGTATAGATAAATCACTTGAGACAAAGATATGAACTGAAGACAGAACATTTAGCTGTTTTACAATATTTATTAAATATGCAAAAATAGTAAGGTTTTACAAATACGTCTAAAATCACATTAAGTGTTTTGAAACTGAAGACGTTATTTTTTTCTTACTGCAAGTCATGTCTGCATGAATATAGCTTATATTTACAAATGATTAATTTATTATTATCTCTACGTTTAGGCCGTTGTCTTATTAATCACCCAAAAGCAACACACAGAAAAGTCAATAAATGACTTTCAGGTCACAAATCAGATAAATTAATATCACAATCAAGTTTGTACCAAAAACAAACCAGTATTTTAGTTTTTTTGGTGTCAGAATGAAATTTATTGCAGAAATGATATAAATTAAAACAAAAAGACATGATGAATAATTTTTTAATGCTCCAACGTTCTCAGTTGAATACAAGTTCATTGAGACGCTTCACCAATTTACACTGAACAGTTAGCATCCAGCTAGCTTCTGTTAGCTATGTGTTGCTGTCCACAGTATTAAACGGGTCAGGAGCTGGAGGGACTAAACCAGACAAGCTGCTGAACCAACCCAGTAAACTGACTGACTGTTGATTCACAGTGGGATCAGCAGTACGACCAACACTGTGATGTCAGAGGAAACCATCTGATTCAATGATGTCATCAACACTTTTATCTCAAAGGACCTTCAGCTTGTGTTTGTCTCTGAGTGGACAGACACAATGTGACTGATTCTTCATGATTCCTCCACAGAGTCGACCAGGAGAGCTCAGAGGTTCCCAGAGGTCCGTCTGTCCAGCAGCATCAGAAACACCTGGACTCCATATTTATGGTCTGTACATGAACAACAACTACTTTTACATCCAGTCTGTTCACAATAATCTCCATGCTGCACTTTACAGACCAGTGGTGAATCTGTCCAACATGGATCTGATGTTAAATGTTGTCATTCACATAATATTCTGTTTCAGCTGCTGGAGGAGAACATTGTGACTTTTGTCAAGAATGAGCTGAAGAAGGTCCAGAAGGTTCTGAGCTTCAGATTACCCAGAATGCTCAGAGAGTCAGAGGGAGGATGAGGAGGTGTTGGACGGTGAAGGATGAAGAGCAGAGGAGGAGCAGCAGAGAGGCATTTCTGAAGATCACACTTCACTTCCTGAGGAGAATGAAGCAGGAGGAGCTGGCTGACTGTCTGCAGAGCAGTAAGAGGATTTCTCTAAAGATTTAACATGATGGATCAATGAGACAGTTACTGAAGTCTGATGATGAATCTGTTCATATATACAATCTTCAGGGGGGGGATTGACTATTTTCTTATAATGACTTAATGATCTTTTTTGTTGTGTATTTCATTTAGAAAGTCACTCTGGCAGTTTAGTCAGCGTAAACTTAAATCTGAACCTTCAGAAGAAGTTCCAGTGTGTGTTTGAGGGGATCGCTAAAGCAGGAAACCCAACCCTTCTGAATCAGATCTACACAGAGCTCTACATCACAGAGGGAGGGACAGCAGAGGTCAATGATGAACATGAGGTCAGACAGATTGAAACAGCATCCAGGAAACCACACAGACCAGAAACAACAGTCAGACAAGAAGACATCTTTAAAGCCTCACCTGGAAGAGACGAACCAATCAGAACAGTGATGACAAAGGGAGTGGCTGGCATCGGGAAAACAGTCTTAACACAGAAGTTCACTCTGGACTGGGCTGAAGACAAAGACAACCAGGACATACAGTTCACATTTCCATTCACTTTCAGAGAGCTGAATGTGCTGAAAGAGAAAAAGTTCAGCTTGGTGGAACTTGTTCATCACTTCTTCACTGAAACCAAAGAAATCTGCAGCTTTGAAGAGTTCCAGGTTGTGTTCATCTTTGACGGTCTGGATGAGTGTCGACCTCCTCTGGACTTCCACAACACTGAGATCCTGACTGATGTTAGAGAGTCCACCTCAGTGGATGTGCTGCTGACAAACCACATCAGGGGAAAACTGCTTCCCTCTGCTCGCCTCTGGATAACCACACGACCTGCAGCAGCCAATCAGATCCCTCCTGGGTGTGTTGACATGGTGACAGAGGTCAGAGGGTTCACTGACCCACAGAAGGAGGAGTACTTCAGGAAGAGATTCAGAGATGAGGAGCAGGCCAGCAGAATCATCTCCCACATCAAGACATCAAGAAGCCTCCACATCATGTGCCACATCCCAGTCTTCTGCTGGATCACTGCTACAGTTCTGGAGGATGTGTTGAAGTCCAGAGAGGGAGGAGAGCTGCCCAAGACCCTGACTGAGATGTACATCCACTTCCTGGTGGTTCAGGCCAAAGTGAAGAACGTCAAGTATGATGGAGGGGCTGAGACAGATCCACACTGGGAAAAAAAGAGCAGGAAGATGATTGAGTCTCTGGGAAAACTGGCTTTTGATCAGCTGCAGAAAGGAAACCTGATCTTCTATGAATCAGACCTGAGAGAGTGTGGCATCGATATCAGAGCAGCCTCAGTGTACTCAGGAGTGTTCACACAGATCTTTAAAGAGGAGAGAGGACTGTACCAGGACAAGGTGTTCTGCTTCGTCCATCTGAGTGTTCAGGAGTTTCTGGCTGCTCTTCATGTCCATCTGACATTCATCAACTCTGGAGTCAATCTGCTGGCAGAAGAAGAGCAGTCAACATCCCAGTTGTCTAAGGTGTTCGGCGGAAAATCAACACGTTTCTACCAGAGTGCTGTGAAGAAGGCTTTACAGAGTCCAAATGGACATCTGGACTTGTTCCTCCGCTTCCTCCTCGGTCTTTCACTGCAGACCAAACAGAATCTCCTCCGAGGTCTGCAGACACAGACAGGTAGAAGCTCAAAAACCAATCACGAAACAGTCAAGTACATGAAGAAGAAGATCAGTGAGAATCTGTCACCGGAGAGAAGCATCAATCTGTTCCACTGTCTGAATGAACTGAACGATCGTTCTCTAGTGGAGGAGATCCAACAGTCCCTGAGATCAGGACATCTCTCCACAGATGAACTGTCTCCTGCTCAGTGGTCAGCTCTGGTCTTCATCTTACTGTCATCAGAAAAAGATCTGGACCTGTTTGACCTTAAGAAATACTCTGCTTCAGAGGAGGCTCTTCTGAGGCTGCTGCCAGTGGTCAAAGCCTCCAACAAAGCTCTGTAAGTGTGGAGAAGTTTTTCAGAATGCAGTTATTGTGCTGTTGTTGACTTAAATAGAAATATTTTACTTCATTATTCTTTATCCAGGCTGAGTGTCTGTGACGTATCAGAGAGAAGCTGTGAAGCTCTGTCCTCAGTTCTCAGCTCCCAGTCCTCTAGTCTGAGAGAGCTGGACCTGAGCAACAACAACCTGCAGGATTCAGGAGTGAAGCATCTGTCTGTTGGACTGGAGAGTCCACACTGTGGACTTGAAACTCTCAGGTCAGATAGTCCATAGTTTGTTTCAAACAATTTTTGTATTTCTTTAATGTTTGAATTCAATTCTCTCTCTCATGTCAGAACTCTTGTGTTTTGAAAGTATGCTGCTTATTATTGTTTCATGTCTGTTTAGTCCAGATTTAGTCTTGGTGATTTTTCATATCTTTGACATTTTAGAGTAAAACAGAAAACAAGTTCACATGTGCTACAATGTTATTATAAATGATGTAAATGTCTTTTTTTACTGTTCACACTTCAGGCTGAGTGTCTGTAACCTCTCAGAGAAAAGCTGTGAAGCTCTGTCCTCAGTTCTCAGCTCCCAGTCCTCTAGTCTGAGAGAACTGGACCTGAGTAACAACAACCTGCAGGATTCAGGAGTGAAGCTACTTTCTGCTGAACTGAAGAGTCCACACTGTGGACTTGAAACTCTGAGGTCAGGATTGTTTATTTTATTTCATTATGCCTCTTCAGATCCTTCACTCATCAAAGTAATAATACAAAACCAATGACACCGCTAATCTATATATATATTTAAAATGTGGGTCAGTCAGTCTATTCTGCACTAATCCTGACTTGCATATCTCAACAACCATTGGATGGGTTGTCATGTGGGTTTTGACATTCATGCTCCCCTCAGGATGAACTGTAATTACTTTGGTGATCGTCTCACTTTTCATCATCATTATTTTAATCTGTACAATATGTTGGTTCATGACCAAATATTTGCAAACCTAATGGCATTTCCATCAGCTTCAGTTAGACTCTGTGTTCAATGCTGATTAGTAAATTATTGAAAACTAAGATGATGTATGTAATAAATGTTAAACCCTTAAACACAGATGTGCACTTAATCATCAGGACCGTCAGCTGATGTGTGATGTGTGTTGTTTTGTGTGTCTGCAGGCTGTCAGGCTGTCTGATCACAGAGGAAGGCTGTACTTCTCTGGCCTCAGCTCTGGACTCCAACCCCTCCCATCTGAGAGAGCTGGACCTGAGCTACAATCATCCAGGAGACTCAGGAGTGAAGCAGCTTTCTGCTCGACTGGAGGATCCAGGCTGGAGACTGGACACTCTCAGGTATGTAGAGTCCTGCTGCAGCCACAGACAGTCAGTAGCCCCATTCACACTGCACACTGCCAATTCTCCGCCTCTGTGAGAATTTTTCGGGGGTGGTTAGGGGTGAAATTTAGCTCCAGCGCTGATCGGCGCATGTCGGTCCTTCACTCAACTAAAAAAATGGAAATGTCCCACAAAGCAACATTACAGGACCAAACAAAAGTAACGTAGTAACTGTAACTGTAACTGCCTTTGGCAGCTTATATGAGGAAAAAAATACTGCAGTTATACGTGGAGAAGCATCTGTCCTCCCGTCTGTCGTCTCTTTCGTCCTTCCGACTCTAAATCACATTTCTGCCTGAAAAAGAGCGTCTGTCACTGACAAAAAACTTTAAGCTTTGAATCAGTTTCGCTCTCAGCTGTTCTGGAGTTGTGTTAAGCTTCTGCTGGTGGAAATCCAATGTTTCCTGATTTTGCTGCTTCAAAATAAAAGCTTTGAAATAACTGCATAATGCAGGACTCTTATTGTGAAGGATTTATAGGAATTATTAAACGCAGGAAGATGGCGCGACAACTTTGCATGAATGGACTTTTCATTTCTCTTCTGTGGCAGCAAACAACACATGGTTTCAGTCACTAACTGAGTCTATCCACACACTTTATGTCCAACTACAGTAATAACAGCAGCACTTTACTGTGACTGCAGCAACGTGCTCGTAGCTCTGTCACATACCAGAGAGACTCACTCCCTACCAACACAACACAGAGTAGTGTTTGTTGTCACAAGTTATAGAGCTGCAACTAACAACTATTTTCATAACCCATTAATTAAATACAAAAGCAAAGTTTTAGTTTTTTACATTTCTAGCATTTTATGAAAAGAATAAAACATTGCTCTTGCATTTTACCCTTCAGTCTTGTTCAGTTCAATTTCAAACAACTTCAAATTGTAAAAGCAACATAAATATATTAGAGGTGATGAAATGTCTCCATTATAATATGCGTCAAGATGCAGAGAAGGAGCATAATCAAACGTGAAAGACGCTGCAGATGGATGCAGGTTTTGTTTGATGATTGAAAAGATGCAACTTTTATTTTGTGGACTGACAGCCCTGTGCTGTGATGTAGATCATTGAAGATGACGAACACTGAGATGCATCGAGAATCGTTGACAGCTGAATCGTAATGGAATCGTGGAACCGGTGAAGATTCACACCTCTAAAATGTTTGTTCCATGAAGAATGCAAAAGTAAAATGTAGTTTGTTTTCTAAAGTGCACATAGCACTCCTTCATCCTCCACCATTGATAGTGGCCTCATGTGTGTTAGCAGCATACTGAGGATACCATCAGTCAGAACAGCTGCTGGCTGTGGTGTCATGGGGCGTCCTTCCTCACAACGTAGTCACCATGTTGACTTGTTTCTTTGTTAAGTGACAGACACAATATTATATAATATCAGTTTGCATAGTAGCACAATTCACATGAAGCTCAGTGAACTCAGTACACGCCTTGTTGTTTTAGTTCATATCTGCTGATGTAAAGAGCAAATACAGATCAGACCTGTACAATAAAACACAACAACAACAACAGAGCAGCACTTCCTCACAACATGTGGAAAGTATAAACATATTAGAGAAACACACGTTAAACATGTAATAGATTACATGTTAGACATCGTACCAATAAATACATTTTGAATTTGGATTTGAATTTAGAAAATGAAATAAAAAGATAAATGTACATTGTGAATGCAGCCTGAGCCATGCACTGAGATTAAGGATATATAATATATATATTTTAACAGAACAGATTCAAGTTTCTATTGTGAAGAAATTAAGACTTCATAGGAAACAGCAAC
The DNA here is from genome assembly GCF_900880675.1 of Sparus aurata. Classification (NCBI taxonomy): domain Eukaryota; kingdom Metazoa; phylum Chordata; class Actinopteri; order Spariformes; family Sparidae; genus Sparus; species Sparus aurata. The sequence continues at coordinate 23,714 of NW_022045130.1, read as the reverse complement.
AACATCCAATAAAATAAAGATTAAGTGATAAATCCAACAGGAGGTTTGTGTGTGTTCTCAGATGTTGTGGTCCTCTTTCACACACACCAACATCCTGTGGCTCACTCTCAGTGTGTGAGGAGAGTGGCAGAGGTGAAGAGGTTCAGGGAGAACAGGGAGAAGCAGCCTGATGGACAGATTGTGTTTCTGTGTATGAGAGTCATGTCATGTCCATGTTTGCATGCTGAAAGAGGATGTGCTGCTCTGACCCCCCTCCTCCTTTCAGGGTGGAGCCTGCTGGAGTCCGATGGTTGACACCAGGTCCGTGGAGATGTGAGTGTCTTTTTACTTTAATTCATGAAAACACTGTGACATCACTCATTCACATCTGTGATGTCATCATCACACTGATGACACATTAATAACTGCAGCTGTGTTGTGTCTTTTTCTCTCCATCAGATTCCTGTGAGCTCACAGTCGACACAAACACAGTCAGCAGAAACATCAAACTGTCTGACAACAACAGGAAGATGACAGGTGTGAAGGAGGTTCAGTCATATCCTGATCATCCAGAGAGGTTTGACAGGTGGCCTCAGCTGCTGTGTAGAACTGGTCTGACTGGTCGCTGTTACTGGGAGGTCGAGTGGAGAGGAAGTGTTTCTATATCAGTGAGTTACAGAAGAATCAGAAGGAGAGGAGGCAGTGATGACTGTGTGTTTGGATTCAATGATCAGTCCTGGAGTCTGAGGTGCTTTGATGGTTGTTACTCTGTCTGGCACAATAACAGAGAAACAGACATCTCCTCCTCCTCCTCCTCCTCCTCCTCCTCCTCCTCCTCCTCCTCCTCCTCTGGTAGAGTAGCAGTGTATGTGGACTGTCCTGCTGGCACTCTGTCCTTCTACAGAGTCTCCTCTGACTCACTGATCCACCTCCACACCTTTAACACCACATTCACTGAACCTCTTTATCCTGGATTTAGGCTCTTCTGGCTCAGTCCTGTTTCCTCAGTGAGTCTGTGTGGTGTTTAGTGTGCAGAGTCTCCTCCTGTCACAGAAACATTGTCAGTGCTGAACAGTTGAGTCTGTACAGGATCACAGTCACATCAATCTTTCAGCTTCTTGGAATAAATTCATCAGTCAACTTTGTACAAAATGATTCAAACTGATTGAAAAGATTCTTCATTTACATTTTAAACTTCTTCCATTAAATTGTGTAAATTTTGTTGACTTGTACTTTCTGTCATGTGTTGTTTTGAATCCCGGCTCTTGTTTCAATAAAATCCACAACTATTAGTGAAATGTGAGAAACAGAAAACATTGACTCGTCTGCAGCTTTAATTGTAGAGAATCATTGTGAACAAAGTTGTGAATGGACAGTAAAATATGATCAAATGTACTCGACACTCCACCTGAAACACTCTGACTTGTTTCATGTGTTTCTAATGATGAAACTAAAAGTTTGATGGTGTTGGTTAACACATGTAATTATGTCTGTAGTGACGTGATAAACTGCACAACATCTGTTAATTTCTGTGTAATTATTATATGAGAAGAAAACACATTTGAATGACAATCATTGTGTTTCTCTCAGTGTTTTGTGGCTGTTAAGGTCCGGCTGTATTTTCAGGACGTTTGTTGGATTTGAATCTCGTCCGTGAAACTAAACAGCTGTGAGAAAAGTCTTTCTCTGTCTGACCTGGTGGCTCCACTTCTTACAGACCAGTTTTAAAGTCCAACAGCAGGCGACGGACCGAAGAGCCGGAGACCAAATAGTCCACACAAAACCGACAAGCTGCCGACTCGACGGCTCAGTGAGCTGAAGAAGTTCTGTGAAGTTCTGTGGTCGTGGGTTCAACCTGGAGTCAGAACCAGTAAGAAAGGAAGGACGAGTATCTGATGACGTCGCTTCCACTGTTAAAGTTCTGAGTTTAAATCCTCGAGGTTTTCACACAATTATTTTGTGGTCAAAAGAAGTGAAATGCTCAAAGAAAGTGATTCATTTGAGACTGATTCATCAGCTCAGGATGGTGAAGTGAAGTCTGGAGGTTGTGGGTTCAATCCCTGGGTAGCTCAGCTGATTTGTGCAAGCAGCCACATACCGGTTTGTTGACATCCGTGTCTTCCAGTCGTCCAAACTAGTTGATCCGTCGAGTGTGCGCTTACTCCCTCACTGGCAGAGAAGGAAACTTGAATTTTGCAGACAGAGAGGTATTCTAGCATTTTCGTTTTTCTGTTCATAACATACATGTTCATGTTACAGCCTGCCATGAGCCATGAGTTATGAGTCTATTCGCTCTGCACTGAGAGCTAGCTTGTCCGCGCATGATCGCAGCTCACACAGAGAGGGGACTTGTCAGTGGCGATCGAAGCTGTTTCCGAAATAGTCACGATGGAGAGCTTGTCTGATGTCGAAGTGGAAGACATCGACGACAAACCTTTTGAATTCGACGGTAGACCATATTTGTTCGAACCGGAGTATGCAGATGAGGAGTTACTTGCACTAGAGAACGAGAGAGCTCTGCTCTCCTCTCTGCAAGAAGGCGGAGATGGAGCATGCGCATTAAGCTTGCGCTCTGTAAACAGATAGTAGACGGAGAAACCGAACACAAGAAGAAGAAAACGAAAATGGCTTGTACAAGGAAACCAGAATCGTTTGTGTGGACCGATAATGAGGTCAAACTGCTGCTGCGACTCACACTCAACTACAAGGCGAGTAAGTTGCAAGAAACACGAAAACAAGCAGTAGTCCGCCATTGTTGTTGTTGTTGTGAGACATCGCGGGGTTCAGAGGTCAGTGGCAAGAGGTCGAGGGGTTGGGCGATGGCGTCATCGTTTTGGAAAGTATGCTCAGATTCGCTGTCCACATGAAAACGGGAGGGCTGCGTTTTCAGATTTTACCACCCTGAGACCCGGTTTCAAAAAAGTGCGATTTCAGGATCCATGTGGACGATCGGCCAAAACGATGCAAAACATGTGCGTTTCCACAAGAGAGCGTTTCTGTCTGGACGGCCTCTCAGTGCAGAGCGAATAGAATCATGACAGGCTGTAACATGGACATGTACGTTATAAACAGAAAAACTACAATGCCGGAATACATTTCAGTCTGCAAAATTCAAGTTTCCTTCTCTGCCAGTGAGGGAGTAAGCGCACACTCGATGGATCAACTAGTTTGGACTACCGGAAGACAGGGATGTCAACAAACCGGTATGTGGCTGCTTGTACAAACACACTGTTTTAACCACTTTTTTATTCATTTTGGACCTGGGCCTGAGCCCAGCTGTGTGTCCTTAAAGAGTGACTGGTCAAATGATCGTTTCATTGATTTTAAAGGACAACAACCTCCTGTTGTAAAGAGGTGAGCTGTTACATTTACCAGATTCATGCTTTTTACACCAGATCCTGCTTGTCCCGATCAATGGATGAGATCATTAAATATAAAAACAAGAACATTCCTCTCAGACAGACAGTAAGTGGTTGTCATGTTGCTCTCTGTTGATGTTTGTCCTCATTAAATCCAGTGTGACCAGTTGTCCTGATGGTCTTCATGTTCTCAAAGTGATGATGGAGGTCAGAGCAGGATTAGTATTAAATTTATTCATTTTGAGTCATAAACACTACAGTGCTGTGTTGTAAGGTGTCTGCTGATGTTGCATAACTTTTGAGGTGAGATTTGAAGCATGTTAAGATGCTTAAAACACAGTGTAAAGTTCTGACCCCATGCTGCTAGCTGTCAATGCTAACTCACTGTTCAAGGAGCCCTGTAAGGGGTGGACCAAAAGTGTTCACGTCTTCGCTACTGGCAAGTCAAGGGCAGCTTGAGCGATAAAGCTGCATGTTGAAATCGACCGAAGTTCTCCTTTAAAATGCAAATGCATCACAAAGCAGGTTATTTTCACACAAAACATTTTAGTTTCAGGAACGTCTCAGTAACTGTAGGTTTGATTTTTTAAAGTATTTTTTCTGCCTTTATTGATACATTAGCTGAAGACTTAACAGTAAACAGAGAGACTTGCAGCGACCGGCCCCAGGCCGAGACTCAAACCCAGGTCCGCTGCAGCAAAGCCTCTAGATATGGTACACATGCTCTACCAACTGAGCTAAGGGATGTCACTTACTTCAGCAATGACACTGGGTCTCTTTGGGTCATTAATCACCAAAACAGGTTATTTTGGTTCTTACGATGCATCAAAACATTAATGAGAAACTGTGATATTGTTTGATTGGATAATGTTCATTGCATGCAGCAGACAAATAAAGTTGGAAGCAAAGTGTGATAATGAAAATCAAGTCAAGGCAAATGTTTCTGTTTAACCATTTAACGCTGTGCACCAACGTCCAAAGTTCAGCAAAAAAAAAGTAGAGAAAAAACAGAACAAACACAAAATTGCACGTCCACAGTTTGAAGACATAAAGCACAAAATAATACACAAACTGAAGTTCAGGTTCAGACACCTGATGTCCAGGTAGCTCTGTGTGTTGGAGGACTGTCATGAAATTCTGAGATTGTAAGTTTGATTCTTGAGTCAGTCTGAGTTTTGAAAACGGCTCTTGAGATAAAAGACTCAAAAGCAGGATGTTAAGGTATCTGATGAGCTGGTCTGGAGGTTGTGGGAGCAGGGTGGTACTAGGACTGTAAGTTTTGAGATTGTGTGTTCAATTCTTGACAGATTTTTTGAGTGTTGAGATTCAAAAGAGTAAAATGTGAATGAAACACAAGCAATCTGTCACATTCAGTAGCTCAGGCTGATAGAGGTCTGGTTTACAATACTCTGTAAAGTCTGGAGGTTGTGGGTTCAATCTCTGGGTAGTTCAGCTGATTTTAAACCTGATGTCCACAAGAATAAAAAAGGGACAAACTTATTCAGGCCCACATCTGTTTGTTAAGAATAAGAAATCCTCTAATATGTGTCCAGGTGAAATTGCAATCATTATTGTTTCCATGCTATATTAAAAGGAACCAGAACACATGAACTGACATGTAGTCTGTTGATTTGAGATGTGGACCTCCAGAACCTCGTTAGATTGTCCCGCACACATTTTAGATGCTTCCTGTGGTTGTTAACAATCATTTACAACTATCTGAGAACGTTTTTTTATGACAGCAGAGGACAAACACGAACACCAACATGTTACAATCACATCAACAGCCAGGAGGTGAAGAGGGAGAGACAACCCCCAGACTCCCTTATGAAATCTCTCCATTTAGTGAGTTTTTGAGTTATAAACTCTGTGAAGCTGTTTGTGACTGATTCTTCATTATTTGGGACTTCTTGTAAATTCGGCATGTGACTCTCAGTCAGTCACACGCTTCTCTGGGTGTTTCTTCCTCAAGTTTAGTTTCATTTCTCTATATTGGCCGTCTGAACCTCCAGCTGAAGGTATGTAATGAATCTGACATGTTAGACTCGCTAACACAAGCTCTACTTTTCATTGTTACACAGGAAACAGCACAAAAAGTTAAGCTCGGTTGTTTATTTCTCCAAACTCACGAGTTTAAACTCGGAGCGTCCGGACACACACCTGTCTGAATCAGCCTGTGGAGGAGGCCGAGACGAGCCGCCGCTCTCCCGCTGTCTGACGCACTAAACGCGGCTGGAGAGCAGCTGTTGGTGTCGGTGAATAATCTGTGGTTGTATTTACAGTCCAGGACTGATGAGGAGGCAGTAAGAGGACATCCAGGAGTCTGAAGCTTTATTTAATTAATACAAATATAACTTCATCACTGAGCAACAGTCAGCAGGAACACGTCGGCTCTCAGTGTCAATACTTAAAGTGCCCGTTACGTTACTCGAGTATTTCTGCTCGTGATTACTTCTCAGAGGAAGAGATTCTAATCTTTACTTTGCAGATAAATGTTTTAAATAAACAACAGATGACCAGATTGACTCTTTTAGATTAAAAGATATCAGAGAAACGTGTGTGTTGACTCCACCACAGCGTCATGACGTCATCTAGTGGACTGATCCAAGTCCAGCAGCTGATGTTCTGACAGGAGACGTGACGTCAGTGAGAGACGTCATAGCCTCTACAGCCAAAACCCACCTGAACACACCTGAGACTTCCATATTTTATAATAACACAACAGGTTATTAGAACAATTTCTGCCTCTTGGTTAAATCAACTTGTCAGTATTTGTTTTGAATCAGTTATTTAACACTCCAAGCTCCACAGAAAGTCTCCACAGTCATGTACAGAAGGACAGTGACTGTTTTTATACCCTTTAAAATGTGACAATGTTTATGTAAAAATGACATGAATAAAATTCAGTCTAAATATTATAAAACATATAGATCGCCCTCTGGAGTCACTGGTGTTACTGTGTGACAAAAGTCTTTTATTTTGAAATACAACTCAGACTGATGACATCACTTTCCTCCCTGCAGATCTGTGAAGACAGGTCCTGGATCAGTCCACTGTCTCTTTTCTGTCAGAAGACATTTTCACGTTTGTCTCCAGATTTCACGTCACTGCTGTGAGCGACTTTATTAGTAGAGAACAGTAAAAAACAGAATACAAACTGATTTAATGACATGATTTAGTTTTGGTTTGATGTCCTGTAGCAGCCATTTAGTGAAATATGTATTAATAGAGTCGGTGAGTTCTGGAATAATGTGCTCTGAGTTTAAATGTTAGAAGAGGAAGTCGACTTTCAGACATTTTGTCCTTCAAGAGTGTTTCTGACCCAAAGGCTGATTTCAGTTGATGTGCAGATGAATGATTTGTGTTTCCTCTCCAGATGAAAGTGTGTGTGAGATGAGCAGCATGAATCAGTGTGAGGACAGAGAGGAGGGAGGCCCTCCCTCTAAAACCACTGGACCTGGAGCTGGACCTGGACCTGGACCTGAACCTGGACCTGGACCTGAACCTGGACCTGAGCCCAGCTGTGTGTCCTTCAAGAGTGACTGGTCAAAAGGTCATCCCATTAATTTTAAAGGACAACCACCTCCTGCTGTAAAGAGGTGAGCTGATAATAACATTAATATGTGACTGATTCATGTTTTAACTGTGGAGAAAGATGTTTTTTGAAACCTGATGTTTATTTTCAGCTTCGTTCTTCTTCACTTAAATTTATCTTCTCACTTTAGAAAGCTGCCCAACAGAACCAGTCTTCAACTCTTCATTTCACTTTATTGAATTAGTTTGGTCCAATATTCTCTGAAGGTTTATTGCTGATGTTTTCCACTATTTTATGGACAGAAGCTTCTGTGTCTGAAGACTAGAACGTGAATTAACATCTCTGGTGGTCTTCTTCTCTGTCCAACAGGAGACCAGCCTCTACTGGACCTGGACCTGGACCTGGACCTGGACCTGGACCTGAGCCCAGCTGTGTGTCCTTCAAGAGTGACTGGTCAAAAGGTCATCCCATTAATTTTAAAGGACAACCACCTCCTGCTGTAAAGAGGTGAGCTGATAATAACATTAATATGTGACTGATTCATGTTTTAACTGTGGAGAAAGATGTTTTTTGAAACCTGATGTTTATTTTCAGCTTCGTTCTTCTTCACTTAAATTTATCTTCTCACTTTAGAAAGCTGCCCAACAGAACCAGTCTTCAACTCTTCATTTCACTTTATTGAATAAGTTTGGTCCAATATTCTCTGAAGGTTTATTCCTGATGTTTTCCACTATTTTATGGACAAGAGCTTCTGTGTCTGAAGACTAGAAAGTGAATTAACATCTCTGGTGGTCTTCTTCTCTGTCCAACAGGAGATCAGCCTCTACTGGACCTGAACAAGGACCTGGATCTGAGCCCAGCTGTGTGTCCTTCAAGAGTGACAAGTCAATAGATCACCTCACTGATTTTAAAGGACAACAACCTCCTGCTGTAAAGAGGTGAGCTGTTAATAACATGAAAATCTGACTGATTCCTGTTTTATGTTATTAATTCAGAGAAATTTGTTTAAACTTTTTGTTTTTTTCAGCATCGTTCTTCTTTAGTACATTTATATTCTCACATGTGAAAGCTGCCCAGTAGAACCAGTCTTCATCTCTTCAATCCAGTTTAACATTTGTCTGATGATTTAACCTCTTCATCATGTTTGACTTCATATAGTGTTTGTTTGTGAAACGTGCAGTAAAACAGTTTGTAGTTGTTATTCTCACTTTGATTCAGCTGATCTGAGCTCAGTCTCAGTCTTTGACAGTTTGTGTTAGCAGCCGACTCCTCCTGTCTTTTCTTAAAGTTTCCTGAACTGTTAAATCAGCTGCTGTAGTTGATCTGAAGTTCACAGACTTTCCAGTCAAACACCTGTTTGCAGCGAGTGTCCATGTTTCTCTGATCAGATCCACTGGGATGTTTTTAGATTGGAAGACAGGATTACTGACCTTCGGCTTGCAGAGGAACACACCTTGAAGCCAGTGTTTTCCTCTCACTGTTCTCTGGTGTGTCAGTTTTGCTCCAGCCTCCAGACTGTCCAGTTCCATCCCCACCACAGAGCTTGCCTTCCTGTCCAGCTTATTCAGTTTGTTTGTACTACAGCTGCTGATGCTGCCTCCCCATCCACCACAACACAGATGACACTGAACCACAGACTGGTAGAACATCCGTAGCAGACTAGTGCAAAAATTGAAGGACCTGAGCCTCCTCAGAAAGAACAGCCTGCTCTGTCCTTTCCTGACGAAGGCTTCAGTGTTGTCTGACCAGTTCAGCTTGTTATTCAGTTGCACCCTGACAAAACATGGAGGTGTCAAGCATCTCCACCTCCTCCCGTCTATTACAACAGGGATGTGGGGCTTCTTCCACATGACCTTCAGCTTGTGTTTGTCTCTGAGTGGACAGACACAATGTGACTGATTCTTCATGATTCCTCCACAGAGTCGACCAGGAGAGCTCAGAGGTTCCCAGAGGTCCGTCTGTCCAGCAGCATCAGACACACCTGGACTCCATATTTATGGTCTGTACATGAACAACAACTACTTTTACATCCAGTCTGTTCACAATAATCTCCATGCTGCACTTTACAGACCAGTGGTGAATCTGTCCAACATGGATCTGATGTTAAAAGCTGTCATTCATATAATATTCTGTTTCAGCTGCTGGAGGAGAACATTGTCACATTTGTGAAGAACGAGCTGAAGAAGGTCCAGAAGGTTCTGAGTTCAGATTACCCAGAATGCTCAGAGAGTCAGAGGGAGGATGAGGAGGTGTTGGACGGTGAGGATGAAGAGCAGAGGAGGAGCAGCAGAGAGGCATTTCTGAAGATCACACTTCACTTCCTGAGGAGAATGAAGCAGGACGAGCTGGCTGACTGTCTGCAGAGCAGTAAGAGGATTTCTCTAAAAATTTAACATGATGGATCAATGAGACATTTACTGAAGTCTGATGATGATGAATCTGTTTATATATACAATCTTTAGTGGAAGGAAATTGTGTTATTGTCTTTGTAAATATCTTAATGATCCTATTTGTTGTGTGTTTATATAGAAAGTCATTCTGCAGTTTGTCAGCGTAAACTTAAATCTAACCTGAAGAAGAAGTTCCAGTGTGTGTTTGAGGGGATCGCTAAAGCAGGAAACCCAACCCTTCTGAATCAGATCTACACAGAGCTCTACATCACAGAGGGAGGGACTGCAGAGGTCAATGATGAACATGAGGTCAGACAGATTGAAACAGCATCCAGGAAACCACACAGACCAGAAACAACAGTCAGACAAGAAGACATCTTTAAAGCCTCACCTGGAAGAGATGAACCAATCAGAACAGTGATGACAAAGGGAGTGGCTGGCATCGGGAAAACAGTCTTAACACAGAAGTTCACTCTGGACTGGGCTGAAGACAAAGCCAACCAGGACATACAGTTCACATTTCCATTCACATTCAGAGAGCTGAATGTGCTGAAAGAGAAAAAGTTCAGCTTGGTGGAACTTGTTCATCACTTCTTCACTGAAACCAAAGAAATCTGCAGCTTTGAAGAGTTCCAGGTTGTGTTCATCTTTGACGGTCTGGATGAGTGTCGACTTCCTCTGGACTTCCACAACACTGAGATCCTGACTGATGTTACAGAGTCCACCTCAGTGGATGTGCTGCTGACAAACCTCATCAGGGGGAAACTGCTTCCCTCTGCTCGCCTCTGGATAACCACACGACCTGCAGCAGCCAATCAGATCCCTCCTGGGTGTGTTGACATGGTGACAGAGGTCAGAGGGTTCACTGACCCACAGAAGGAGGAGTACTTCAGGAAGAGATTCAGAGATGAGGAGCAGGCCAGCAGAATCATCTCCCACATCAAGACATCAAGAAGCCTCCACATCATGTGCCACATCCCAGTCTTCTGCTGGATCACTGCTACAGTTCTGGAGGATGTGTTGAAGACCAGAGAGGGAGGAGAGCTGCCCAAGACCCTGACTGAGATGTACATCCACTTCCTGGTGGTTCAGTCCAAAGTGAAGAAGGTCAAGTATGATGGAGGAGCTGAGACAGATCCATACTGGACTCCAGAGAGCAGGAAGATGATTGAGTCTCTGGGAAAACTGGCCTTTGATCAGCTGCAGAAAGGAAACCTGATCTTCTATGAATCAGACCTGACAGAGTGTGGCATCGATATCACAGCAGCCTCAGTGTACTCAGGAGTGTTCACACAGATCTTTAAAGAGGAGAGAGGACTGTACCAGGACAAAGTGTTCTGCTTCATCCATCTGAGTGTTCAGGAGTTTCTGGCTGCTCTTCATGTCCATCTGACATTCATGAACTCTAGAGTCAATCTGCCAGTAGAAGAAAAGCAGTCAACATCCCGTTGGTCTAAACTATTTAGATACAAACCTGACCCAACACATCTCATCAACTCCCAGGAGTCTGAAGCAAGAAAAAACGAAGTTGCATTCACACAGTACCTCAGGAGTTTTGTAGACGAGGCCTTAAAGAGTCCAAATGGACACCTGGACTTGTTCCTCCGCTTCCTCCTGGGTCTTTCACTGAAGACCAATCAGTCTCTCCTACAAGATCTGCTGACACAGATACGAAGTTGCTCAGAGACCAATCAGAGAACAGTCAAGTACATGAAGAAGAAGATCAGTGAGAATCTGTCTCCAGAGAGAAGCATCAATCTGTTCCATTGTCTGAATGAACTGAACGATCGTTCTCTAGTGGAGGAGATCCAACAGTACCTGAGTTCAGGACGTCTCTCCACAGATAAACTGTCTCCTGCTCAGTGGTCAGCTCTGGTCTTCATCTTACTGTCATCAGAAAAAGATCTGGATGTGTTTGACCTGAAGAAATACTCTGCTTCAGAGGAGGCTCTTCTGAGGCTGCTGCCAGTGGTCAAAGCCTCCAACAAAGTTCTGTAAGTGTGGAGAAGTTTCTTTAGAATGCAGTAAATGTGCTGTTATTGACCCAAATAGAAATATTTTTTTTGTTCTGCTCATTATTCTTTATCCAGACTGAGTGACTGTAACCTCTCAGAGAGAAGCTGTGAAGCTCTGTCGTCAGTTCTCAGCTCCCAGTCCTCTAGTCTGAGAGAGCTGGACCTGAGTAACAACAACCTGCAGGATTCAGGAGTGAAGCTACTGTTACCTGGACTGCAGAGTCCCCACTGCAATCTGGGAAGTTTGAGGTCAGATCACTGCTTTTTGTGAATAATTTATATAGTTCTATAAACTCAGACATCAGCTTCTCTGAGTTCATGAATTCTGTGTTTTAGAGAACCTCATTTACGTATATTTAAAATGTGGGTCTGTCAGTCTATTCTGCACTAATCCTGACTTGCATATCTCAACAACCATTGGATGGGTTGTCATGTGGGTTTTGACATTCACGCTCCCCTCAGGATGAACTGTAATTACTTTAGTGATCCTCTGACTTTTCATCATCATCATTTTAATCTGTACAATATGTTGGTTCATGACCAAATATTTGCAAAACTAATGGCATTTCCATCAGCTCCAGTTAGACTCTGTGTTCATTGCTGATTAATAAATTATCGAAAACTAAGATGATGAATATAATAAATGTTAATCCCTTAAACACAGATGTGCACTGAATTATCAGGACTATCAGCTGATCTGTGATGTGTGCTGTTTTGTGTTTCTGCAGGCTGTCAGGCTGTCTGATCACAGAGGAAGGCTGTACTTCTCTGGTCTCAGCTCTGGACTCCAACCCCTCCCATCTGAGAGAGCTGGACCTGAGCTACAATCATCCAGGAGACTCAGGAGTGAAGCAGCTTTCTGCTCGACTTAAGGATCCAGGCTGGAGACTGGACACTCTCAGGTATGTAGAGTCCTGCTGCAGCCACAGACAGTCAGTAGCCCCATTTAAACTGCCATGCAAATTCTCCGCCTCCGCTTCTGTGAGAATTTTTCAGAGGTATTGAGGGGTGAAATTTCGCTCCGGTGTGACAGTTTAACTGGCGTTCATTTTAACTGGCGACAGTCCCAGGTGTGCTGGAGGTGTGGTTTGAGAATACCATCTCGAGAGGGGTCCTTGGCCATGTCCGCTAACCAGGAAAAACATTCCGATCACCCTGCTTATTGATCCAAGTCATGTATATGTGTATTAGTTTTGACCTGGCTTGAACACTACTATTCCACACTGAGATGCCGGGATCTGCGACCTGCAAACCACTGTTAGATGAGTGCTACAGAGCACACAGTGACAGTGTAGGTGACTGTGTCAATGCCTGTCTGAAAAAACGCAACTGTCTATAAATCATCCGAAAGTGCATGTTGTCGGTCTTATATCTTTGTCGTGAATGTCTGTGCTCACAAACAACTCGTGGGTGGAACAATCTGAGGCATTTGCTCACTACGAGAGGCTCGAGAGCAGCGTGGAGACGCTGTTAGCTGTGGCGTTGAGTGCGCAGCGTCCAGGTTAACTTGTGACACCTGTTTTCATTGAGTATTTCTTTCATTCCACACTGCGTTCAAATGGTTACTTAAAGCCATCGTTCCGAGCCGCACACATTGTCATTAAGCTGAAGGCAAGTCGATGTGAAAACTGTCATACAGCCTGCAGAGTATGTTGACATTCAGCCCGAACTCAACGTGAGGTCAGTCAGCTGCAGCAAAGCGTGAGACGTCCAGATCAACCTGTGATACAAACGCTGATCGGCGCATGTCGGTCCTTCACTTAGGACTGGGCGATAAACCGAAAATTTACCGATACCAACATTTACGACAATAACCGACGTCATTTTGGCCATGTCGGTATATTCAGTGTCATAGGCATGACATCCACTAGGGACAGGGGACATGTTCGGTCCACTTGATTAATCTACCCCGGCGTTTACCGATGTGCTTATTTTACATTAATTTGATGGCAAACTCCACCCGCTGATGCAACACCAGCTATGCCAGGTTAGTATTCAAGTGAACCCACTCTCGCTGTGAGTGGCGGACAGTTTGTGTAATGATGCTGCGTTCAAAGGCTGCAACAGGCCACTGTCTTCGGCCGGGCCGGTCCATTGATCAAACATTTGTGTTTTGTTTTTTATTCACTCCAAATAATGACTGTATTTCCAGCTACAAAATGCACATCTCTCTCTTCCCTCCATTGTTGTTTGTATTTGTGTCTCAGCGTGGTCTGACACGTGAGTGTCCTCATGCTGGAAAACGTGACTTCTCGCGTACGTGACGTCACTCCCCGTGATGCAAGAAGAAAGCAAAAATATATATTTTTTACTAAGGAAAATGACAAAACGAGTAACACGTTACCGGCATCACTGATTGTGTAGCTTAAGTGCAACATGGAGCATGAAGATGTAAAGAAAAAAATAAAAACAGTAGAATTAACTTTGAGCAAGTTTGGAGGAAAGTTGGAGATGTGGACCCATTTTAAACAAGTCATGGGCCGTGATAATAACATTTGTCGGCTTTGTCGAGTGCATTAAGTGCGGCACTTGTTGCATTATTCCTTAAGATTTTTGTAGTTCAAACAACTCGCAATTGTAGTCGAGAACGTCAGTTATAACAGCCCACGTATTAAACAGTTGTCAGGTTTAAATCGGTCTCAGGCTCATAATTACATTCAGTGTGTCGGGCCGGGCTCGGACACAACGTGCACGGGCTCGGGCTCGGGTCGGGCTTGATTCTAAGCTCTACTCAGGTCCAGCCGCGACTTTACTGAGGTTCACCCAGTGTGAGCAGCAGGAGGACGGTTAGCTCACCTCCCAGAACATGGCACTGAATCGCTGGAAACTGATTTAGGGACTGTCATCAAATTACTTAGCATAAATATATTAATACAAAATAATTGCAGTTCTTTCAATATCTTCCATGTCATGGGGCCCAGTGACTCCAAACCAACAGCAGATTGTATTAGTAAACTGGACGAATGAGACACAGCTATGTTTATTGTACTTTAGTGCTTCCTCTATTTTATATGAATATTAATATGCAGAATTTTTTTTCTCAGTAGCTTCCATGTCATGTGACCCACTGACTTCTGAAACAGATTCTGTGTCTGTCAAAATATATAATGATAAAGAAGATAATGGTAAAAAAAGTTCTCTAATGCTCAAGAGGTTAACATATTATTAAGCAGCAATGTAAACTTCTCCACTATTTTGTCTCATGTCTTAGATTCTGATTCTGAAGTCCTCAAAATGTTTATTTATTTACATCCAGCCTCTTCCACCACCTGCAGTACAACCACGTGATTCAATTCGAAGAAATAAAATAAGCGAGAAGCGAGAAGTTTAGAATTTGTTTATAAGGAACTGTATATTTTAAACTTTTAAACTTGTTCAGTTGTTGTCATTTCAAGTAATCTGTGCTTTTCAGCTGTTCAATCGTGTGCTTATCAGTTGTTCTTAACTACTAAATAAATGATATAAATCTTAACTACAATGTACTTTTACAGTCCTTTAAAATGGCATTTCTGTAAATACACAGGATTTTTTTCCCCTTTTTTTAGGTGCGGGGGTTTTACTTATCGTTCATTTATCGTTATCGAGGTGAGTTGCTCAATATATCGCAATATTGATTTGAGGCCATATCGCCCAGCCCTACCTTCACTCAACTAAATGAATAGAAATTTCCCACAAAGCATCATTACCAAACTAGGGATCGACTGATTATCGGTTGGGCCGATTATCGGCGCCGATATGCGGCATTTTGACGCATATGTCCCACCCACAGCACCATCTGATTGGTTACAGGCAGAGCGGGTAACAGCCAATCAGTAGTGAAAGCTGTGCATGCACAGTGCTCACACACAGCTGAGAGGAGAAAAAGTTTAGCCACCACGTAAAACTGGATTCACAGCCCGGCTCTGTTCATGGGGGCTTGGTTCCGAAGGTACGTTAAGGCAGCAGACTCTCCCGAAATTGTAATAAACATCCCAGTCCTCTACAACTCACAACTACTAGTAACATTACTGTGAGCCCGTTAACGTTACATAAACATAAGCGGCAGCTCTGCTGCTCGCTGTCCCTCCAGACGAGCCTGTTAATCACTCGATCAATATCAATATGGAAATATTCAGTGACAGTAGAAGTCTGTGTGAATGAGTGAGAGAGTAAAAACCTGATAAACTCAATTCAGTCCAGTTTTATTGCAGGGAAGCACGTTGAGGCGAAGGCTGATTAGCTTTTAATTAGCGTAACATTAGCCCACCGGTCCGCTTTCTCCTTCTCTGGCTGTAGACGCTCAGCAGACTGTAGAAACTCTACAACTCACGACTACTAGCGTTACTGTGAGGCCCAAAACGTTAGCGGCAGCTGTCTGTTCATGATAAACACTGATTATTAAAGTGAAGATGCTGCAGGCTATTAAGTGTTTTTAACGGTTTAATCACTTGAAACAAGGTTGCTGATGATATTGATAGGGAAGTAGTCAGTGATAAAAGTAAGAAGTGTGTGTGAGAGAGAGTAGAGCACGTTCAGGGGATGGCTGTGTGTGTGTGTGTGTGTGTGTGTGTGTGTGTGTGTGTGAGAGAGTGTGTGTGGTTGTGTGTGTGTGTGTGTGTGTGTGTGTGTGTGTATGTGTGTGTAAGCCACACGAGAAGCTGCAGAAAAGCCAAACAGCAAAGCATCGTCTGTCTGAGAGAAAACTGTGGGGCAATAATGGCTGTTTAACTACCAAGTTATTTTACTAGATCTTTTTCTGTGTTGATTGAGTTATCCTAAGCAGCAGAAAATGACATATTGTCATGTAGTGTGTCCTGAAGCTGTCTTTGGCAGTTTCTTGTAGAGAGGAGCAGGATATTGCTGTTCAACACTTAAGACATAATGCAACTGCATCATAAAGCCTACATGAACTGCATGGTGTTCAGGGATGAATAGTCTCTTTTGCTGTTGTACTAGCTATAGTTACTGTTTTTCAAACACTTACTGCAGATGGATAGACTTAAGTCTATGTGTAAAAACACTCAAAGTTAAGTGTTGGAGTTTGTATTATTCAACATTTTTATGCCAATATTTTCCCTTTTACTGCAAATGAATATCGGCTCCAAATATCGGTTATCGGCCTCCTTGACTACTAATAATCGGTATCGGCCCTGTAAAAAACATATCGGTTTATCTCTAGACCAAACAAAAGTAACGTAGTAACTGTAACTGCCTTTGGCAGCTTATATGAGGAAAAAAATACTGCAGTTATACTTGGAGAAGCATCTGTCCTCCCGTCTGTCGTCTCTTTCGTCCTTCCGACTCTAAATCACATTTCTGCCTGAAAAGCAGCGTCTGTCACCGACAAAAATCTTTAAACTTTGAATCAGTTTCACTCTCAGCTGTTCTGGAGTTGTGTTAAGGTCCTGCTGGTGGAAATCCAATGTTTCCTGATTTTGCTGTTTCAAAATAAAAGCTTTGAAATAACTGCATAATGCAGGACTCTTATTTTGAAGGATTTATAGGAATTATTAAACGCAGGAAGATGCTGTGACAACTTTGCATGAATGGACTTTTAATTTCTCTTCTGTGGCAGCAAACAACACATGGTTTCAGTCACTAACTGAGTCTATCCACACACTTTATGTCCGACTACAGTAATAACAGCAGCACTTTACTGTGACTGCAGCAACGTGCTCGTAGCTCTGTCACATACCAGAGAGACTCACTCCCTACCAACACAACACAGAGTAGTGTTTGTTGTCACAAGTTATAGAGCTGCAACTAACAACTATTTTCATAACCCATTAATCACATAAAGACACAAAAGCAGACTTGTAGTTTTTTACATTTCCAGCATTTTATTAAAAGAATAAAACATTGCTCTTACATTTTCCTCTTCAGTCTTGTTCAGTTCACTTTCAGACAACTTTCCAGATTGTAAAAGCAACATAAATGTATTAGAGGTGATGAAATGTCTCCATTATAAGATGCATCACGATGCAGAGACAGAGCATCATCAAATGTGAAAGACGCTGCAGATGGATACATGTTTTGTTTGATGATTGAAAAGATGCAGCTTTTATTTTGTGGACTGACAGCTGTGTGCAGTGATATAGATCATTGAGGACGACGAACACTGAGATGCATCGAGAATCGTTGACAGCTGAATCGTAATGGAATCGTGAGACCAGTGAAGATAAACACCTCTAAAATGTTTGTCACATGAAGAATGGTGTTTCACACACACCAACATCCTGTGGCTCACTCTCAGTGTGTGAGGAGAGTGGCAGAGGTGAAGAGGTTCAGGGAGAACAGGGAGAAGCAGCCTGATGGACAGATTGTGTTTCTGTGTATGAGAGTCATGTCATGTCCATGTTTGCATGCTGAAAGAGGATGTGCTGCTCTGACCCCCCTCCTCCTTTCAGGGTGGAGCCTGCTGGAGTCCGATGGTTGACACCAGGTCTGAGGAAGTGTGAGTGTCTTTTTACTTTCATTCATGAAAACACTGTGACATCACTCATCACATCTGTGATGTCATCATCACACTGATGACACATTAATAACTGCAGCTGTGTTGTGTCTTTTTCTCTCCATCAGATTCCTGTGAGCTCACAGTCGACACAAACACAGTCAGCAGAAACATCAAACTGTCTGACAACAACAGGAAGATGACATATGTGGAGGAGGATCAGTCATATCCTGATCATCCAGAGAGGTTTGAGACCTGGTGTCCTCAGCTGCTGTGTAGAACTGGTCTGACTGGTCGCTGTTACTGGGAGGTCGAGTGGAGAGGAAATGTTTCTATATCAGTGAGTTACAGAAGAATCAGAAGGAGAGGAGACATTAAAGACTGTTGGTTTGGATGGAATGATCAGTCCTGGCGTCTGGAGTGCTCTGATGATGGTTGTTACTCTGTCAGTCACAATAACAGAGAAACAGACATCTCCCCCTCCTCCTCCTCCTCCTCCTCCCTCCTCCTCCTCCTCCTCCTCCTCCTCCTCTGGTAGAGTAGCAGTGTATGTGGACTGTCCTGCTGGCACTCTGTCCTTCTACAGAGTCTCCTCTGACTCACTGATCCACCTCCACACCTTCAACACCACATTCACTGAACCTCTTTATCCTGGATTTGGGCTCTTGTGGTCCAGTTCTGGTTCCTCCTCAGTGTGTCTGTGTGGTGTTTAGTGTGCAGAGTCTCCTCCTGTCACAGAAACATTGTCAGTGCTGAACAGTTGAGTCTGTACAGGATCACAGTCACATCAATCTTTCAGCTTCTTGTTATAAATTCATCAGTCAACTTTGTACAAAATGATTCAAACTGATTGAAAAGATTCTTCATTTACATTTTAAACTTCTTCCATTAAATTGTGTAAATTGTGTTGACTGGTACTTTCTGTCATGTGTTGTTTTGAATTCCGGCTCTTGTTCCAATAAAATCCAGAACTATTAGTGAAATGTAAGAAACAGAAAACATTGACTCGTCTGCAGCTTTAATTGTAAAGAATCATTGTGAACAAAGTTGTGAATGGACAGTAAAATCTGATCAAATGTACTCGACACTCCACCTGAAACACTCTGACTTGTTTCATGTGTTTCTAATGATGAAACTAAAAGTTTGATGGTGTTGGTTAACACATGTAATTATGTCTGTAGTGACGTGATAAACTGCACAACATCTGTTCATTTCTGTGTGATTATTATATGAGAAGAAAACACATTTGAATGACAATCATTGTGTTTCTCTCAGTGTTTTGTGGCTGTTGAAGTCCGGCTGTATTTTCAGGACGTTTGTTGGATTTGAATCTCGTCTGTGAAACTAAACAGCTGTGAGAAAAGTCTTTCTCTGTCTGAGCCGGTTGGCTGAAGATGTTTGGAAGTCTGAGAGCCGGATGAAATACTGAAACACTTTCAGAGATCACAAACTAAACTGTCCTGATGAAGTTTTTAAACAAGTGCTGAAGAGATTTGAGCTCATGTTTGATGCTTCTGAACGTTGATGTTCAGAGCAAAGAGTCCAAAACTTGTACAAATTGTTCCTTTTTGTTTAAATCTGACTTTGTTTGTGAAACGATCAGCTGACGAGTTTATAATCAGACTGAAAGATGTCGCACAGCATCACTGAAATGTTTCTCCTCTGCTAAAGCAGCTCAATATAAGAACATCAAATATTTACAATATTAATGAGGTAATAAGACAATTTTGTTCTAACAGAACACTGTTTGAAGCCAGAGAGGTGGCAGGGTCCGCCACATATAAACACAGTCAAACAATACAAAGTTTATTTAGTTTGTTGATCAGCTGATGAAGATCTTTGTCTGCTCCTTGTTATTTCTTCCATGAAACTACAAACTGCTCCTTTAAACTTTCTTTCCTGGCATCAGAAATCGAGTGAAGAACAAAAACTTTGACTTGATTTTAGAAAATATCTGAAACAAGTATTATTCTGTCTGATTGCAGCACAGCGAGCACAACTTAAACTCCTCTTTTTATTTTATCATTCTGACTTGTTTCAGGATAAAAGACTTTTTTCAAAACAGATTTTTAATATTCTTAAAGCTTAAACATGTTTTCTTTTAGAGAAGGAACAAATAATTAATAAAACCAAAACAGAATGAGTGTAAAAGTTTGCTGAGACATGAATTGATGATGAAATGAAAGCAGGTGGCAGCACAGAATCAGTGGGACTCAGAGATCTTCTGTCCTGACGACTCTCATCAACTTTGACTCTTTAAACTAAATTTCAGGACAAAACAACTATTTGGATTTTACAAGTTGTCATGAATTGAACAAAAGTTTCAACACAAATGTCTTTAAAAAGAATGTGTGACATGAGCTGGCAGGTCCTGGGTCAGTCGGTGTGGAGCGACCCGTATCTACTGTAGGAGACACTACTTTGATAAAAAGGGTTAATTAATTGCTGGTAATCAATTGTACTTTAGACGGGGCACCACCTCCGATGATTCTCTGTGCGACTAGCTCGGAGGGAACTAGCCAGAATATTAACTGTCCAAGTTTGGCTTGAACACAAAAGATCAGTCTCGAATTGATCTGTTGAATTTCAATTTGCTCCTATTCTGAAGTCATGAATTCTTTCCACTATACCGTCGGTTTCCCACCTCAAATTAAAAGAGCACAGACAACGACATGCGGTTAAATATGTTTATTTACTAAATAAATGCAGAATAAAGGATGTGAAATAAAAATTCAAATATGTGACAATGTTAACAGAAATTGTGAAATAAAATGAGGACAAGATGAATTCTAAACGATGGTGGGTTTTAGTGTAAGTAACCGGTAATTTATCACTACGAATTAATGTTTATTCTATTGAGGTGATATGGCGAGGTCTTTGAATTTGTGAGATATATCTATATATATTCGAAGCTTCCACAAACACCAACTCTGATCTCATTCGAGTGTGACTCTTGTCGTGTAAATGTTTAGCCTACTTTTATTCGAAGAGCGGGATCCCGGACTCTGGACGGCCGGGAGAAGCTTCGTCTCTGTGCAGGGAGGCGGCGGCGGTTTCAGAGCCGCTGGAGAGCGATGCCGTCTCGGTTCACCTGAGGACAGCTCCTGGCCCAGCAGTGTTCTTGCTTGTGTGCGCTGGAGGCGGTCGGAGACGATTGGATGCTCTTTCTCCTCTAGGCTGTGGATTTCTTCACGGCTTCTTGAGCAGTTAACTGCACCGACTTGTAATAATCACGAGTTCTGGTCAGAGTCTCTTTCTTGAGCTGATATTGCGGAGCTCCGAACATATATCGATTAGGTCTTTGTACAAAAATAACGGGGAAAGAAACGCTGGCCTGGCGAGTCCGTCTTAGTTACTTAATACAAAAACAAAAATAGCTTTTCTGGCTTACTGAGTTGCAATACTTGGCGATATAAAAGAATACAAAAAGGATTAATCTCGTTCTCGCTTTGATTTTGGAAAGAAGTTATTTTCAAAATAACTGCGCGTTTCTTGGTAAGAGTTCTGGGAGCAACTCAAATCTCCGGAGAAAAAGTCCGGAGGCGCGAACAAAGCAAAGTACGGAGATTAAGTTTGAGAATTATAAGTGTAAACGCGTTGTAGAAAAGATTAAACAGGTAGGGTTACGAAAAAGAAGAAGAAGAAGAGAAGAGTGACGTGAAGTCTGCTCTTTTAACACTTACGCTGAAGGCAGAATTGAGGGCGGACTGTCACGTCACTTCCTCCGGTGATGTCACGGCTCATATTACAGCTGATATTGCGAACTTATTACTTAAGGAAATATAATAACGCTGTAACGTCTCAAGATCACGATCGACTTATTCACCTAAATCCACCATGGTCTTTACATCAACCTTTGTTACATAAACATGAAAAGAGCATGACAGGAATTGCCTAATAAAGTAAAAAGGGGAGTCATTGGTTATAACAAGACCCACACACAATTGCATACGATTTTAGCAGCACTGATGGCTTAAAAAAACATTTCGAAAAGGTTAGCTTAACTTTCGGTACAAGAATATATGTTGGAGGTAGGTAATCATATTTATAAGTACAAATATAAAGTCCATTTGTGTCAGAAACTCTCCTCTTAACTATATCCGGACTTACCACTAGGTGGAGCTGTGGCTCCATCATACTTTCAGAGATTAAACCTGAATTTACTAACTGTAGTTTCCTTGAACTTAGAAAACAGGGGGAAAAAGTATGTTTGGGTTATCATCCAGCTGAGTAAGGATATTTTGTCCTGTAAAGATGAGATTACATTAAATACCCTTTTAGCATTAAGACAGAAATCAAGGCTCTTCCTTTCTCCTGTTTGGAATGCAGAAAGACTCGGGCTGGTTTGAGTGTCATAATTCACACGTGTGGCACTTTGATGGCTCGTACCAGATGTGGAGGGTATCTGTTGATGACAAAGTCTGGTATAACAAATTGGGACCTTGTTTTTCTCAGTGACCACTGCGCCCTGAATTATCAACAGCCCGTCAAAGTGAACAAAATCCAGATGTAAAAGGAGACCTTTCTGAGTCTCGAATGTCCAGTGTCCTGTTAGCATAGACCCTATATAAGTCAGGTAAGAGGGAACTTAAGGTGACAAATGGTCGTCTTCCCACTCTCAGCGGTAATCCTTTGGGGTCTGGCAACCCCCCTTTGTGAACTCAGCCAGCAGTCCCTTATCACAAGAAATGTTTATTGCCCAGCACATGTTGTTTAACCCACCATCAGAGTGTGAATGGAGGGAGGGGGAGGAAGAGAGTCAGGCCATTAGGGTGTCAAAGTAAGTGGATCAGAGGGGGTCTGTGTGGACCTGAAGATCGCGTCTCCTGTGATATAAAAGAGGTTAAAAAGGGACATGTTCCTACATATCCCCCACTTTGATCCAATGACTGCGGCAACAGGAACTTGGATCAATGAAGTCGAACTGTCCCTCGTCGAGGTCTTCCAGATGGCACACTGTGATAATCAGAGTTGGTGTTTGTTTCTAACATGTGCCTAAAGGGTAATCAATTAACAAAGTTTATATACAATGAGGTAGTGTCATATTAATAATTCTAACTCCTGTATTAGGAGGCACTAATCTTCTTTTGATCGAGTGTCTGAATTAGAATACAACACTATCAGTAACAACCTCTAAAAGTGCCGGCGCCATTGATGTGTAACGTCCGCTACTTTCACTTTCGTCATCGGGTATCTCGAGCCCGGTACCCGGGGTAATTTGGGGCTGGTCTTCCGAGTCTGGCTATCCTAGATAAACCATTGGTGCATTTGTTGAGTTTGCACTGCAAGGCTCTGGTGCGCCTAAGATAGAAAAAGGCAGTGCCAAAGGTAAATAAATATCCTAACGCTGCAACGATCGCTAAGACAGTGTCGGGTGTTGACCAGGCATAGTGAATGGGTTGAAGGGGTTTGTTGCCCTGGGCAGCTATTTCCTTAAGTACATTATTGACAGGTGTTAAGTTGATGGTCCGAGTACCCTCATACTGTATTTGCGTGAGGGTATTTGGATCTAGCTCAAGGGGGTGCTGGTCGAAAAACTTGGATACTTCGATTTCACCCTCATATTGGTTTGGGTCCAAATAGTAGAGAGCTAAGTCATCAATATGTAGGATAGCGTTCTCTGGAACACTAATCCAGAGGGTTTCGTCGGGCAGAGTTATTCTAGTGGCGGTGTCATGTTGGTCATAGGTCAAAACAGCCGTTCTCACTGGAGTATTAACCAACCAGCGGCCTCCCACAATCTCAACCTGAGTCTGGTTTACTTGTGATCGTGGCGTGACCCGAGTCGGACAACGGGAATCAGCTGACATTGCTTTCAGTCCACATATTCCATCTGTGTTGTCTCGTATAAAAGGTTTACTGGGACATAGGTAGTGAATGTCTTTGGTGAGAGTGCACATGCGGGTGTTTGGTGCAAATACAGGTCGGGATTGTTGTCGTGATAGGCAACCAGCGACGGAGTCTGCACTTTAACGTGGAACGTCACCTTGCCAGGATCCAACATTT